>NC_139227.1:53582597-53755097 GCF_055691185.1 Crinia signifera
TTCCTAGGTCACCCAGCAGGTGCACTAATTACTCACTGACACGTTTCCCAAGTCACCCAGCAGGTGCACTAAATTACTGATTGACACATTTCCCAGGGCACCCAGCAGATATACTCACATTTGAAAAGATCCACAGATGTAGGTAATTATTTCCCATGTGATTCTGTGAGGATACCTGGAAAGCATGCACTGTTTTTTTGAACCACTGATCTAGCCGAATAGTAAAGAAATCATTTGTGCAAAATAGGAGATTGTATTTGAAGTGAACGTGCGGTCTGTGTATTGGGAAGGGGCACAGACATATATTTTATATAAAACTGTTTATATCCTACTTATCGGAAATAGATAAATGTACATTTTTTCTGCAGAATGTTCACCAAATGCACTGTACATGGCCCAGGAATGTAACAATATATAAGGAATAATACGATTGTAGCACTTATTTTGGTACTTATGTAATATCTGGGCTCCCGTTTTTCTTATGAGACCGCGTCCGCTCGCCACGCTTCGGGCGCGGTGGCTCGCTGCGCTCGCCACACTATATAAAATCAACTCCATGCGTAGTTGGATAGTAGGGGTATGAAAAAATGGGGTGCATTTAACATGGGAGCCCAGATAATACATAAGTACCCTTATTTTTATATTATTTGTGTATTTCATTTTATAACAGATTAAACATGTTGCTGACTGTGTGTCTGACAATATAAATTGTATAAGGTGGGGATGTGGTCAAAATCCCAGCGGTCGGAATTCCGACCGCCGCAATGCCGTCAATTTCTCCCTCTATGGATGTCCACCACACCCATAGAGGGATAATGAAATAATGTGCTGAGCATAGCGAGGCACCAGGCCCGCTGAGTGGCGAGCCACGGCCCCCCCTTGTCGGGATTCCGACCGCCGGGATATCGTACTGAATCCATAAGGTGTTTATGTATTAGCTTCTGTACAGGAACCAGTGTTATGCCAGCTACAGCCTTGTAATCTGCTGCCTCCTCTAGCCACATCTGGTTATAACAGTTCTGTGATCTTAGGTCTGTGCAGGTGTGGTATAGGTAGGGTTACCACCTAGGACCTTTAATTCCGGACACATGTTAATTACACAGGTTCTGTGGCAGTTTAAAATCAGGTGAAGTGGAGTCTTGAAGTAAGCCAGCCACAGAACCTGTGTAATTAATATGTGTCCGGAATTAAAGGGACTAGGTGGTAACCCTAGGTATAGGCAGGGCTATTTTTCAGCAGGCTCCAGCAGGAACTGAGGCCCTTATTCCAGCAGGAACTGAGGCACTCTTTCTGACAAAATATTTCGGTACTTATGTAGTAACTGGGCTGCCGATTTCTAAATCGGGTCGGATCGGGAGATCGCATCGCATCGCATGCGACCATGCGATTCGATGCGATGCGATGCGATGACCCGATTTTTCCATAGGAATCAATGTTAAAATGGACTGAGTCCATTTTAACATGGAATTCAATGGGAAAAATGGGTCCTTTTCATACCCCTACTATCCAAGTGGGCATGGAGTTGGATATAAACCTGTGGCGAGCGTAGCGAGCCACCGAGCCCGAAGCGTGGCGAGCGAAGCGAGCCCCGCGAGGGGACGAATACCGTCCCCTCGCGGGGCTCGCTTCGCTCGCCACGCTTCGGGCTCGGTGGCTCGCTACGCTCGCCACAGGTTTATATCCAACTCCATGCCCACTTGGATAGTAGGGGTATGAAAAGGACCCATTTTTCCATAGGAATCATTTTAACATTGATTCCTATGGAAAAATCGGGTCATCGCATCCGATATCGGATGCGATATCGGATGCGATGCGATGCGATATCGCATCGCATCGCATCTGATTGTATGCCTTAACTTAAGGCATACAATCAAAAAATCGGCAGCCCAGTTACTACATAAGTACCAATATTTCTTAGATGGACAAAACCATGTGCACTGCAGGTGAGGCAGGTGTAAAACCCCACCCAAATCTAATTATCTCTAATTATCTCTGCACAAGTAACACCTGCCTCACCTGCAGTGCACATGGTTTTGTCCATCTAAGAAATATTTTGTCAGAAAGAGTGAACTAGAATAAGGGCCACAGTTCCTGCTGGAGCCTGCTGAAAAATAGCCCTGGGTATAGGGTTCCTACAGTCGGGATCCTGATTGGCCGGACCCAGACAGCATGGTGAGCGCAATAAAGCCCCTTGCGGGCTCACATGCGATCGCCACAATGAGGGCACGGTGGCTCGCTATGATTGGCACCTATTCTATTCTCCCTCTATGGCCCCCGTGTGTCGGGGTTTTGACTGTCGGGATCCCAACGTCGGGTAAATGACTGTCGGGATCCCGTCCGGCACCCGGTCTGTACACAGAGTAAGAGTATGGAGCCCATTGGTCATTAATCGTATTGAATATCGCTGGGTGTGATATTAGCACCTGGTGTCATATTGCAGAATGCGATCACTTGGGTGGGATGTATAATTGGGCACCTGTGAAAGGGGCCTGTCCCTGCGATGTGCTGTTAGGGATTCCGGGGCTTCTATACATATGTGGTCATGTCTGTAGGCTACAGCGGGCTATTGCAATCTTTCAATTGTCGGAGCTGCGGAGGTCAATGTTTGGATTCAGTGAGGGTCAGGCACTAGGGGGAGGGGAAGATGGGTCGGGCACTAGGGAAAGAGAGGGTTAGTCATTAGAGGGAGGGGGGTTAAGGTCAGTCACTAGGGGTTGGTAAGGATTATGGATTAACAGGGGGGTGGGGGGTTAGGCACTAGGGGGAGGGGGGGGGGTTTAGGGCCAGGCACTAGGGAGAGAAGAGGGTTAGTCATTAGAGGAAGGGGGCATATGGTCAGTCACAAAGGGGTGGTAAGGAATATGGATTAGCGGGAGAGGGGTCAGGCACTGGGGGGGCTGGGGTCTGGCACTAGGGGGTGCTAAGGATTATGGATTAGCGGGAGGGAAGTCAGGTACTAGGGGGAGGGGAAGATTGGGGTCAGGCACTAGGGGGTGGGGAAGATTGGGGTCAGGCACTAAGGGGAGGGGAAGATTGGGGTCAGGCACTAGAGGGTGGGGGAGTGGTGGTCAGGCACTGGCGGGGCTGGGGTCAGGCACTAGGAGGGGGGTTGGGGTCAGGCACTAGGGGGTGATAAGGATTATGGATTAGCGAGAGGGGGTCAAGTGCTAGGGGGAGGAGAAGGTTGGGGTCAGGCACTAAGGGGAGGGGAAGACTGGGGTCAGGCACTAGAGGGTGGGTGAGTGGTGGTCAGGCACTAAGGGGAGGTGGGGTTGGGGTCAGGCACTGGGGGCTGGGGTCAGGCACTAGGAGGGGGGTTGGGGTCAGGCACTAGGGGGTGATAAGGATTATTGATTAGCGAGAGGGGGTCAAGTGCTAGGGGGAGGAGAACATTGGGGTCAGGCACTAAGGGGAGGGGAAGACTGGGGTCAGGCACTAGAGGGTGGGGGAGTGGTGGTCAGGCACTAAGGGGAGGTGGGGTTGGGAGTCAGGCACTGGTGGTGGGGGGGGGGGGGGGCTGGGTTTAGGCACTAGGAGGGGTGGGGGAAGAGAATGTAAGCAGGACAGTAATCAGTGCAGACAGAGACACAGAAGAATTCAATTTCACAAGCAATCGATGGAGCTTCCCGCTGGTGGAGAGAGCAGTAAGTGTCACAGGGATTCCAGCTTTTTCCTCCTCCCTATTTGAAAAGAAAAAAGTCTGGCAAGGATTGCAAATAATCGCAGCACTGCTGCAGTCCTTTTTTTTTTTTTTTAAATATAGTCTTTATTTAATTAATTTAGTTTTTTTTAAAAAACAATCATACATACTTAAGTAGCACACAGTATCATACATAATAAATCATATAACATATCGTTTCTATTTCCTGCTGATCATCTTTTGCGGATACATTTAATCTCTACCTTCAGTACTCTACTGTGCGCTACCCAGCTGATCCAAATATTACACATGAAAAATACAAAAAAAATAAAAAAAGTCTAACATTACTAATACATTTCTACACTTATACACCCCCCCCCCCCCCCCCCCCCCCCGGAACTTGTCTCCTTTCCTACTTCTTCTTGCTCTCTTATCTCCTCTATATTCTACCTACCGTACGTTTTATACCTTTTTATACTCTGTGTTTGTGTCTATTTTCCATTATAGAACTTTGAATTCAACCAGATATCCCATATTTGGTGGAACTTGTTCAAATTACCCCTCTTTGTGTACATATATCTTTCGTGTGTAATGGTGCTATTGACCAAATTTTTCCATTGTTTTGTGTTGGGGCTATCTTAACTTTTACAAGCATAACTAAATTAATAATACATTGTGTTTGGTGTTTATTTGTGCCTTACTATTCAATAAACATACTTTTTCATTTACCACACTTTGTCTAATACCTAACTGTCTAATTATATGCCCTACTGATTGCCACATTTTCTTTATATGTCTACACTGCCATATCATGTGTATAAATGTTCCTTGTTCGGATCTACATTTGGGGCAGACATTGTTATTTCTTTTATTGTATTGTTTAAGTTTTACGGGGGTCACATACACTCTATGGGTAATAAAAAGCTGTATTTGTTGGAACCTTATTGATGCTGTCGCTTTCATTGGGGATGCCAGCATATTTTCCCATTCCTGATCGTTTATATTCCCAATATCCTTACTCCAATCTTTTCTATTTTTCTCTATTTGACTATTTTCTAAATTATCCATTAATATTTTATATATCCTGAGACCTTGATTTTTTTTTTTGAGGATCTAGCATTTTTTTTGCTGGTGACTCTTGTATGTTTACATTTTCCCCTCCCATATGTTGAACTCAGCCCATTCCTTAGCTGAAGGTACCGGTAAAACATACTTTTATCCAGTTTATACTCTGTTGACAACTGCTCGAATGTCTTTAAATCCTCCCTCCTTCATACATTTGATCTATTTGTTCTATGCCATACCGTCCCCAGCATGTCTTGATTTCCTTACTCCTTAGTCCACTATTTCCTCCCTTTATCGTGATGGCCCATATCGGAGTTTCCGGGTCCACCCCCTCATATTCCAGCATCTTATTTGTTTGGTCCCAGATTTTCTTTGCTTGTTTAATTAGTGTTTTTTTTATTTTACCCTTACTGTTGTTCAATAGGATCTGCTTTGGGGACTCTCCCCTCCCTAGCCTGATTCACTAGCTCTTTTAAGTTCTTTTCCCATCTTTCACGATCCAGCTCTTCAAATGCCACAGTTGCGATGCCATGTAATATATTTTTGAAGTGCGGTAGTCCCAAACCTCCTTGCTTTTTGTTTCTATTTAGAGTATCTATTTTTATTCTAGCCCTTTTTTTCCCCCAAATAAAAGTTGGTTATACTGTCTATATTTTTGAACACTCTCGCTGGAATATACGCATACATGCAAGCACTTTTGGAAGTCCTGCGTGAAGGATGAGTGGATGTTAATCTATTCCCCCCAAAGAAACCTTGATGAGCATATCCCCGGTTTTCTATATGCAAGCACACATGTGAGTTTGGACTCCTTTTGACTGCACGTGGTGAACCCTAAAGAACGTACAGAAGAACACCAGGTCTTAAGGAACAAATACAGCTTCCATTCCCTGTTTTAGGATTTATATGTGCGAGTTTTGGACTGATCCAATACGATATATATTTTTTTTGTATTTCTTTTATGTTCTTGGAGTGCTGAAGTAAGAACGAATATATGGACATTCCCTTCCATAATATTGGATGGTAGGATTCATACATGTATTATTGATTGATCCCATCAGTGGGGCGCTTCACTATCTCATTTGTATATTGTGTACCTTTTTCAACCAGGCAGGAAATACCTGGTTTTAGGGCAGTATTCAATGTGAAAAATTTGCCGTGTTTTATGGCGAGTTTGTGCTTTTCTCGCGTTGGACGGAGACTTTTGTTCTCAAAAAGCGAGCAACCCTATTCAACGTGCACTTCTCGCCATCTTTCTGAGTGATTTTCGCCGTGTCTCTCTCATCTTTTCATGGAGAAGTGGAATGTGAACTATTAAAATAAAAGTTTTTTTGTTTTAATTTTGGTGTCAAAAAATCAGGAATTTTATTCTGTGAAGGGGCATGCTATTTTTATTCATGTGCACATGAATATATATTTTAATTTAAAAAATTTTTTTTTTTTTACACAGAGCAGCCAGCAGGGGGCCGGGAGCGGGAGCAGTGAATATACCCGGTCCTCTGCTGGCTCTGGGGGGAGGGGGGGGGGGCAGCTTGTGCTGCCTGGGTCCCGGGGAGCCCACCTCCCCCCACATACATTCTGGGGCAGGCAGGGAGACTTCAATCTCCCCTGCCTGCCACCGTCCCACGGCTCCCTGCCGGGTCTGGGACGGATATTAGACAGCACTTACATCGACAGCCATTACATCGACACCATTAGTTCGACAGCTGAATAGGTCGACATACCATTAGGTCGACATCTCATTAGGTCGACAGCTCATTAGGTCGACACTACCATTAGGTCGACAGTGTCTATGTCGACAGTCAAAAGGTCGACATGAGTTTTTCACTGTTTTTTGGCCGAAATGTCGACACAGTCGACATGGACACAGTTTGAAGTGTACCGCAGCCCCTCGCATCGCTCGCTTCGCTCGCAATGCTTCGGGCACGGTGCCTCGCTGCGCTCGGCACACTATTTTATTCTCCCACCACGCCCTAGTGGATAGTAGGGCATGAAATACCGCCTGTCGGCACATGTCGGCTCAAAAAACAGTGGAAAAACCCATGTCGACCTTTTTACTGTCGACATAGACACTGTCGACCTAATGGTAGTTTCGACCTAAAAACATGTGGACCTAATGAGCTGTCGACCTAATGAGCTGTCGACCTAATGAGCTGTCGACCTAATGACATGTCGACCTAATGACATGTCGACCTATTGAGCTGTCAAACTAATGGTGTCGATGTAATGGCTGTCGATGTAAGTGCTGTCTAACAATAGTCCGGATACCCTCCCTGCCGCGGACGCTCATCCGCTGCAGGGGTTAAGATTCGCTGCAAGGGGCAACTCACCCCTCCGACATTGAATACGGAGAGAGCGAGTGGCAGCCAGCCCTCTGGAACACAGCGAGTGTGCAGCGAATCCTGTTTAGGATCACATTGAATACTGCCCTTAGTGTTAAGTTGACCCTTTTCGCACCGGAACGGTATATACTCTTTATTTACACCCCCAGCTGAGCCATCATAGCACAGAAGAATAACTCACGACCAGGGCGGTTTGTACAGTACAAGTTTATTAATACTGGATCGTCACAGTGCGGAGTTACCAATCAGCGCAATTCTGAGTGAAAAAAAGGATGACTAGAAAAAGAATCGATTCGCTCTTAAATAAACAGGCGCGGTGAGGAGAAGGGCACAAAATAACACATAGAAAACAGAATACAATAGAAAACAGACAACAGCAAGAGCAGAGGACGTTTGCACATTGGAAGGACACAGTGAAACGTCAGTATTCAGTTGAAGGGTGACCCCACTCGTGACACTAACGTCATACAACATGGATTAAAGCAAACGCATCAGTCTGCCCCGCGGTTCAGGCAAGTAGATGAAAGATATAGGTACAGTATGTGGAAATACACAGGTACAAACGTAGACACACATATCCAGTGTAAGAGATCTGTACAACGACAACAGTGCTTTGTGTTATAGACACACACAGGGCGGAGAGCTTATATAAAGGGAACCCCACAAGGTTAATGCCCCCCCACCCCACCCCAACAGAAGGGTAGATAGAAAAGGAGATAAAAGTGTACACAAGAGGCTGAGGGAGGAGAGTGTATTGTGCTTCCAGTAGCCGTTCCTTAAGACCTCACCAAGGGCGTTCAGGACCCTCCGTAACCCGTGACAATATAATGCATAGCTGTTGGTAAAAGTGTTACCATGGTGGTTCTACCTCTATCATTTATCTCCAAGCAAGTCCAACAATGGTTATAGCTTAACCCCTGGAAAATAAATAAAATTATTACGTTATCATTCCATTCGCAAAATGACGATGCTCCCATAGAGAGCTCGCATTTATTGCCGTATCTGGTCAGTAGGCAGGTCTATGGTATTGCCGCAGACTACCGGGACGGTAACGAGAAGCCTCCACCTGCACTAAGGTTTAGTAGATGCGGCGTATGCATACTATACACCGGCTGGATTATGTTAAGTCTATGGTGGAGCATTATATGTATTTTCTTCCAACAACTTGAACATTGGTTCTTTCGGGAATAAGTGGCAGATCGCTCAGCAAGTTTCCTGTCCAGCGTACCTGTCCACCGATGGTTTTATCTGCCGGCAGCAGCCAAAACTGATGGATAGGGGGAGATCTCTGCTATGGGCCCTGTAACAAATGCACCATATCCTCTGCTCTCATTTCTTTCATCTGACTAACGGTAACTACAGTCAGGAGCAGGACCTTACCTAGTGACCCAAGCATACACATACCCTCCGAGACGTTCACTTACTGCACATAATCTCTAGCCGGCTATTAACCTCCCATACCACCATCCTAGCCACTAACCACCCATACCCCCAGCCTGGCCACTCACTGCCCATAGCCCCAAGCCGGCTACTAATCACTCATACCCTCTATTTATCCACTAACCACCCATACTCCCAAGCCAGCCACTAACTCTTTTACCAACTCCTTAAGACAGGCATTCCGATCCACGGTTCTCAAGGCACACCAACAGTACAGGTTTTAGTGATATCCAGGCTAAAGCACAGGTGACTTCATGCCTTGAGAACCGTGATTGGGAATGCCTGCCTTAAGAAAACATCCACCTGTTACTCATCATTTGACCTCACTCTTGGCCAAGACCAGTTGTTTCTTTCATAGCCTTAGAGTCATCACTTCATCCTAACCTGTTCCCTAAAAGCTAGGTACTCACTTAGGCCCACACATTCTCCTGACACCCTAAGTCACATTCCTCAGACCTCCAGTTGCCTCTAGTCACCATGCAATCATCTGATTTACCTTTCTGATAGCAGTAACTATTACAAGCAATATTTCCAACTTTCAAAGAAACTTGCCCTTTCAAATAGTTGTAAGTTCATTAACTTTCCCCCATGGTAGACCTGCAGAGCTACAAGATAAAGACCAATCGCTGTACTGCCGGCTTCAATAATCAATGGACACGTGTGGTTCTGCTATTATCTTCCACCACTGCTAAAGATATCTATGTCTGCTAGTAACCCTACCATCACTGGAGACCTCCCTGTCTGCTAGGGTCCTCTACCATCACTGGAGACCTCACAGTCTGCTAGGGTCCTCTACCATCACCGGAGACCTCCTGTCTACTACTAACAATACCATCATTGGCGACCTCCTGTCTGCTAGTAACCTTACCATCAATGGAGACCTCACAGTCTGCTAGTAACCCTACCATCACTGAGGATCTCACAGTCTGCTAGTAACCCTACCATCACTGAGGATCTCACAGTCTGCTAGTAACCCTACCATCACTGAGGATCTCACAGTCTGCTAGGGCCCTCCACCATCACTGGATATCTCACAGTCTGCTAGGGTCCTCCACCATCACTGGAGACCTCACAGTCTGCTAGTGTCCTCTACCATAATTGGAGACCCCACAGTGACAATCGGTCCCTCAAAATTCAAAGGAGAGAGACATCACTGGAAACCTCACAGTCTGCTAAGGTCCTCTACCATCATTGAAGACCTCCTGTCTGCTAGTTAGCCTACCATTACTGGAGACCTCACAGTCTGCTAGTAAGCCTACCATCACTGGCGACCTCCCTTTCTGCTTGTAACCCCCACCATCACTGGAGACCTCCCTGGTTGCTAATAACCCCACATCACTGGAGACCTCCCTGTGATCTAAGATTGTTACTGTTCTAAAAACAACCTATCCTCTTCCTTAACACCTCTCATATTCACATGCCAATCCCTTTCCATGGCATCAGAATACCCCCCCCCCCACCCCATCAATCGTGTTAGACCACCTGCCGTCCTTCTCGAGGCTAATTTATTGGCTTGTTTGTGTCTTCGTGCAACTTTTCCTAAGCATAACAGTTTATCTGCCTGGACTTATCCAATGCCTCATAGTAAGGCCATTATTTTACCCAGACACAGCTTTATTTTTTAGCCCTTGGATGCGGCACAGAGCCGGATACAGCTATGTATGGTGCAGAGATCTGCTTTCACATTGGAGGGATATGAGACCTCCTTGGAACGATTCTGGAGTTAAGAAGGTAAGAGGACAAGATCTGTATTCTATAATGGTGGCCAATGATTGTGGTATTATGCCTTATAATAAGGAGTGGTGTCAAAGGTGGTATGTATATATGGGGGGGGGATACGATTGGAGAACTGTCTTACAGACTAATTAGGGCATCTTAGGTCCATCTCAAAGACCCTTCAACTGGAAGCATGGGAGACCACGTAGGAAAAGCTGCAGTACGGCACACACAAGTCAATACGTGTACGTCACGGTGGCCAGCTATGATGGTTCGGAAATGTGACCTATCCATGAGGAGACGTCATTCCCATGCCATTAACCCCCGCAGCACATTCCATGACCTCTCTATGGATTACACAATAGATGATGGGATTTTCTGCTGCTATGTAAATGGGGAGCCGGGAATACTGCAGATTATTCCTCTGGCAGGCCTCATAGAGGGACAGAGCTAGATTCATGTATAGTGAAAGGACCATCTCCAGTGCAGAGGGGCAGCCTACGGCACGGTGGTCATCACCCCTTATCTTACATCACCTACATGACCCATCTATGGGCTTATTTGTCACAGAGAAGCCATAAATAATGGAATTTCAAAATTGCGTGTCAGTTACAGTCTCTTCATTTGAAGGCCATATTGCAACAGCACAGACATTGGGCAATACGACAATTTACCACTGAGCGCAGGGCTACACACAGTCATGGCAGCCACTCTGAATGGCCAGTACCACCCTCAAGATGGCTGCCTCCATGTGGTGCCGCCATTTTTAGCCCTCCAAGCATACGCATCACAGACACAGGTACTACACAAGCCTGGCCCCAGCTCCTGTTAATCTCTATTATCCAGTGCCACAATGTACTGCCCCCCATTACAGCATGAGGGCATATATGTTAACAATTATACCGACTGCAGTTCTCCACCCTGACCAGCAGGCGGCGTATCTCACAAGTTTCCAATATTCATACTTAGTTTGTCTGCCTTTGGCTCAGCCTCCGGCCACGTAAAAATATTCTATTTCCCGTTACTCTTCACTTTGCTGGTGAGGAACCACCCGGGAGATAAAGTTATATTGTCAATTAGTCAAAAAATACCTCTCTATAATTACCTCATAGTTACATCTTAGTCATTACAAACTGCCCTCTACCAGGGGCAAATAATATCTCCAGGCCCAGGGCAGCCTGATCCTCTTTATAGACTGGTTTATCCGATTAAACTTTCTAAGCCTCTGATGTGAACACGTCTGGCAGTCCAAGACCCCCCCACTGAGTCAGTACTGGCCAACCGGGCATCCAATCAGATGAACCAATACTATAACGTGTATATACCTGATGTCTGGACATAAGCCTGGTCCCTCTTATTGCAGTAATACAGGTAATATCACAGTACATCTGCCAACAAGACCTATTGCAGTGACTTCAGTGGCCGTTACACCACTGCATACTGTACGCCACAGTAGGATGACAGGGTGAGGGCATAAGGGGATAGTAGGGACTCCATATTACATGGGAGAAAGATAGGGAGCACGGAGATTACACAACAGTATGAGAGGCCTCTGTGATCATAAAGGCATCTAATCTTTCCGAAATGTGGTGTATTCATTAAGCTCTGATAATAAAGTTTGCCGTCACCAGTTCCCAGGGGTCCAGCCAACGGGTGACCCACAAGCCCTTTTCCTTACTACAACAGCCAATGTCAGCTACTGCATCGGACAAGGAAAATGTTTTACTTATTATCGTCTGATGTCACAAGTAAGTAGAAAACCGCGCAATAAACATGGCGGCCGTATAGTCTCCAAAACATTGTGATTTGGCACAAATTGTATGTAACAAATCTTATAGCATGCCGGTAGAATGATAAGTCTGGCGTGTGATACTAAGGCGCATTTACTGGTGTAATCCGGAGTCCACAGTTCCCCATGTACCGGGTGTCTGACTGTGGGCACAGCCCATGGAACCTGTGTCCTGGACTCTATGTAGATCCACATGTATCGTGTGTGACACCTGTGATGTGACAGTAATAGCCAAATTCCTTACACAAGGAGAACAGTAGGAGCTGTGGGCGATCTGCGCTATATATACCCCATGCGGCCCTATCAGCGACTATAGCCCCCACCCACAGACACAATCCTGGGCAGAATATATATATATATATATATATATATAGTGACAGAGTAACCGCACTCCAAGCCAGCAGTAGAGAGATATGGGGTGCTCCTTTATGGTAGCAACATTTGCTCCTTCAATATAGTATATGATGGGCCCCTCAGGGTCCAATCAGGGCACTCACCAGGCAGTATAATAATAGTTTTTAATCAATACATCACCAAAAAGTGCATAGGACCAAAGTCCAAGTTGACGTTTCAGCCGGCACCCGGCCTTTGTCAAGACGACAGCAGAACCATCAAACGCAAGTCGAGGAATTTCGTCAACTTGGACTTTGGTCCTATGCACTTTTTGGTGATGTATTGATTAAAAACTATTATTATACTGCCTGGTGAGTGCCCTGATTGGAACCTGAGGGGCCCGTCGTATACTATATATATATATATATATATATATATATATATATATATATATATATATATATATATATATATATATATATATATATATATATATATATACATATACACACAGGGTGGTAGGTGCGGCACTCGCTGTTCGAATAAATGAAGAGTCGACAGAACTGTGTCTTAAGTCAACGTTTCAGTGCTCTTTATTTGGCACTATCGTCAGATAGTTAACCTAACTATCTGGGAGTGCCGGCCCCAACCTTCCTATATATAATGTGCACCCCTGTACAACCAGGCTGCAATGGACATAGGCAGAAACCAGTATATATGGCAGCCGGGACAGAATTAATATACTCCCAATATGCTTCAGTATCAGAAAAAGCCAAGTACCACAATCCCAGGACCTGTACATTCTAATTATGCCGAACATAAGACAGTTGGTATAATACACTGCGCATGGTAACATCCAGCTGGGTGCGCATGGTAACAGCCAGCTGGGTACACATGGCAACAGCCGGCCTATACACACGGTAACCAGCCATCAGGTACACATGGTAACCAGGTATCAGGGTAATGCCCATCTTGTACACGCGGTAACGGCTGGCTGGTACACAGGGTAATGCCCATCTTGTACACACTGTAATGGCCAGCAGAACAGTTGCTACTGAATTTGCAGAATTACACCCATATATATAATTATGGAATTAGTGCCCAAATTATGAGTATTTCTTGTATTAGAATTTGATGGCTTTCTATGTTCATTGCAGCCAAATCCCAGGTGATCAGCTTGGACACAGTGGCAGGGTTGTGCACCAACATGGCAAGAACATAGTGGTTTGTGAGTGAGAACAGTGTACAGGGGTTGTGTCAGACTCCGGGGTGTAAGTTGTGTAGTTACAGCTGTGGTGACACACCTGCAATACTTTACACAACATTTACTACAATCACAATTGTGATGTTATTTAAAGTAATGTTCAATGTCGGGAAAAAAATGGTCTGTAAGGTTCCATCGGCTGAGTTGTTCCCTCAGCTTGGAACATTCAATCCCCAAACTGAGCCCCTCTAGGTCTGGATGTACCCCTTGGTTTCCATTCTGTGCCTCACAGTATATGTCACTCCCCTCCCCAATGGAGCACCAATCCTTAATTCTATCAACCAATCACCCCACATCACAAGATACGGGGTGCAGAGCGGTCGTTGGTCAGGGTCCGGCGTAACCGTACCCCTCTGCGTATGGATGCCAGCATATCGCCTGCTGGGGGTTCCGACACACTCTCTCCGCCTGTCGGTGCTGGAACCTGACTCTTGTCTGGAGCGGAGGGAAAAGGGAACTGGCCATCCCCCAAGGCGTGTGCCCCTGCTACAAGCTCGCCAATCTTCTCTACCAGACTGTGCCGATTGGCAGCCAAGAGCCCTCCTCCCATGTCTTCCTCATCCCCTCCACCACCTCCGTACACAGACATCTCCCCTGCCCCTCCCCAGGCGGCATTAGGGAGACTCAGTCGTTTAGGGGAAGACTTGGCATAGTCCAATGGGTTTCCGTCATCGCATCCCAGATAGAAAACACACTCCTCACTTCCTACCCGGGAACGTCCTCCCAGCACCCCGCTGGGAGAGTCTGGGACAGTGGGGGTTCTTACTGGCACAATTGGGGGGCGGCATGGAATGGGTCCAGCGTTGGACAAAGTGCGTCTGACTGTGGGTTTGGTGGAAGGAGTGCGTCTTATTGTTGCCACCCCTGGAGTAGATCCAGACTGTGGTGGTGGGGGGGCAGATCCAGAGGGTGGTATGGCACTAGGAAGGCCGGCTGTGGAGGCTGGGCGCTTGGTTTGCAGCATGCGGCGGTAGTTTTGCGCCAAGCTGCTGCTCCGGGGAACAGTAGAGGATCTGTCAAAGTCACCGGAGCTGTCGGCATCGGCGTCTCCATTCACGGAATAACAGTCATAGTCGGAGCCTGTTGGGGGGGGGAACAAGAGGTCACATGATAAATGGTTATACTTTGTGGCAGGATTGTGTCCCGGGAGCAGGGAACGCCTGTGATTTGTGTACATGTGGCAGGATTGTGTCCCGGGAGCAGGGAACGGCTGTGATTTGTGTACATGTGGCGGAATTGTGTCCTGGGAGCAGGGAACGGCTGTGATTTGTGTAGATGTGGCGGGATTGTGTCCCGGGTGCAGGGAACGGCTGTCATTTGTGTACATGTGGAGGGATTGTGTCCCGGGAGCAAGGACTGGCTGTGATTTGTGTACATGTGGTGGGATTGTGTCTGAATGGCTGTGATTTGTGTACATGTGGCGGGATTGTGTCCCAGGTGCAGGGAACGGCTGTGATTTGAGTACATGTTGCAGGATTGTGTCCTGGGGGAAGGGAACGGCTGTGATTTGTGTACATGTGGCGGGATTGTGTCTGAATGGCTGTGATTTGTGTACATGTGGCGGGATTGTGTCTGAATGGCTGTTATTTGTGTACATGTGGCGGGATTGTGTCTGAATGGCTGTGATTTGTACAAATGGCAAATTGTGTCCTGGACGCAGGGAATGGCTGTAATTTGTGTACAGGTGGCAGGATTGTGTCCTTGGTGCGTGGAATGGCTGTGATTTGTGTACAGGTGGCAGATTGCGTCCTGGGCGCAGGGAAAGGCTGTGATTTGCGCACATGTTTACCTTGTGATGGGATTGTGTCCTCGGAGCAGGATGGGGTGGTAGTCTGAGTACTATAGCCACTAGAATATTGCAGAGAGTCGCGGCTACTTTTCTGGTGTTCCAGACTGAGCCCACGGGTCAGAACCATCGCCAAGTCACTGGCCGCTGGGGATACCTCCTCTCCATGCTGTGACATTGAGGAAGGCGAATGCTTAATCAGAGCGTACACCTGCAGTTTGCACTAGGAATGGTTGTGTCTGAATGTGCAGTAATACCAAAGCCCCACCCCAGACAGGCCGGAAACACGGCACACATAATGTTATTTGCCGCGAGAATAATAACAAACAAACGCTGACACAAAGTGTTCCTGCGGGGATCACCGCACGTGTCTGGAATGTTAATCATTACAGAATATATCAGCCCAAACCCACACATATATGGAACCACACAGATTGCACCATAGGAAGGAACAGATCTCTCAGTAGATTACAATATGCCACTAACGATGACCTCACTGACCACAGACACGAGTATGAGCCACTTGTGATGAGTCCATGTTACATTCTATACTGAGGATGCGACTCTCACACATAATAACTGTCCAACTTTCCCTCTTTGCTGTCTGTGACACCTCCATTATATTAATATGTTGTGTATAATGCGATTGTAGCTGCACGCCAGATGTATGCCTGATGTACACCTAATGCACGCCAGATGCATGCCTGCGGTATGCATATTTTACACCTAATGCACACCTGATGCGTGCCTGATGTACGCCTGATACGTGCCTGATGTATGCTTGATGCGTGCCTGTTGTACACCTGTTGCACACCTGATGCGTGCCTTTTGTACACCTGATGCGTGCCTTTTGTACGCCTGATGCGTGCCTTTTGTACGCCTGATGCGTGCCTGATGTACGCTTGATGCGTGCCTGATGTACACCTGATGTGTGCATCAGGCACCTGAAGCGTGCCTGATGTACGCTTGATGCGTGCCTGTTGTACACCTGTTGCACACCTGATGTGTGCCTTTTGTATGCCTGATGCGTGCCTGATGTACGCTTTATGCGTGCCTGTTGTACGCCTGTTGCACACCTGATGCGTGCCTGTTGCACACCTGATGCGTGCCTGTTGCACACCTGATGCGTGCCTGTTGCACACCCGATGCATGCCCGTTGTGGGAAGCGGTCATCTATTAGAATGAACTTAGGTCTACAGTCATTAGGTCGACCCCACTAGGTCGACTGGCAGGAAGGCCGACCTGACTTAAGGTCGACATGGGCCAAGGTCGACATGACTTAAGGTCGAATTTGCATAAAGGTCGACATGAGGAAGGTCGACTGGTCATAAGGTCGACATGGATTTTTCACTGTTTTTTGAGCCGACATGTGCCGACAGGCGGTATTTCATGCCCTTCCATCCACTAGGGCGTGGAGGAGGTTATTAAAGCTGTGGCGATCGAAGCGAGCCACCGTGCCCGAAGCATGGCGAGCGAAGCGAGCGATGCGAGGGTCCGATTCTCATTGCCAACTGTGTCCATGTCGACTGTGTCACATTCGGGTTAAAAAACAGTGAAAAACCCATGTCGACCTTATGTCCAGTCGATCTTCCTCATGTCGACCTTTATGCCAATTCGACCTTAAGACATGTCGACCTTGGCCCATGTCGACCTTAAGTCAGGTCGACCTTCCTGCCAGTCGACCTAGTGGGGTCGACCTAATGACTGTAGACCTAAGTGTGGTCTGACAGATGTACCGATTCCCCTGTTGTACACCCGATGCGTTCCTGTTTTACACCTGATGCGTGCCTGATGTACACATGTTATATATGTATATTAGGTGTATAGTGAGGTATATGAGGTGTCATGATGCATTTGCTGAAGGCTGGAGCCTACCTTAGCAGCAATGACAGCAGGGGACATGCGAGGCCGGTAAGGGTCCTCCATACCCGGATAGGTGGGACCCAGCTCCGCCTCCCGCAGGTGCTCCACGCGGTCCTTCCTACGCTGGACGGAACTAGTTGGTGGGGTCTCATATGGCCCAGAGCGAGACCAATCCTGCAACAGACACAAAATACCGATCAGGGAGGTCACCGCGGGAACGGCACCTTACTTCCAGCCCATCGGAGGACCCTTAGACGAGACCCATAGATGTCTCTTCAGAAAAAATAAAGGTCTGATGGCGCTGAACTTGTGTGTCCCACGAAATGTGTTTCTCGTGATGTGATCCATACCCACAGTGAGTACGGTATGCACCCATCTTGGCAATTGGCTCTATCTATCTCTGGATTAGCTGTTATTTGTCAGTAAAGATACCTTTATATGCGTCAAAAATACTGTTTATACAGTGAGTACAGTACGCATTGTGGAAATTTTTCGTCGTCATTGGTATTTTGTCTTATGCTGTTTGCATGGGTGGACCCATAAAGATACCTTTATACACTTGTACAACACCACTATTTAGTGAGTTTTGTTACAAGTTTTTCCGCAGAGTGTTTTCCCCTAAAAAACACCTTTTTTTCTTTTAACCCTAAAACAACTTTTTCATTTTTTTTAAATTTATTTCCATTTCCAAGTTCAGCACCGTCAGACCTTCATTTGTTCCAAAGTATCTGCTAGAGAGGATTACCCAGTGGTCCTCCATTTGGGTTTGCGGCTGCAAGGACTGATAGCGCCTTGGGACGTTTCAACACTTTGTTTATTTGTTAAAGCCCATAGACTTGTCCTCTACTCTGGAAATTCATGGCCAGATTCTGGTCTATAGCTGTGTATTACCCCTTCTATACATTACACACTGACTGATGGCATGACATCACAGTAACACATGATAAAACACACTCACAGAAGTTGGGGAGCTACACTCGCTGACTGACTGACAAGTCTCTGAGGCCTCTGAAGACGCCGAGCTTGAGGACTTCTGACGCATGGAAGGAACATGGAAAAGACAGGAAAGTGGACATAGTTAGGTGTCCCCCTTCTGTGGCGGACCAGCACTGGGCACAGTATTACCTGGCTTGTGATGTCTGACGGCATAGGTGATGGTGGCTTGGAGAAGATCGTCTCGTGAGAGCTGCACCCAGAATCCTGGGAGGAGGAGCTTATCAGGCGCTGCGCACCTCCGCTGGGCTGTGGCAGGCTGCGATAGCGGCATGAGGAGCCCGGAGACTGGGGGTGCGAGGAGGCAGCTTGCCAGGAGGGGGCAGGTTTTGTGCTGTGATAAATACGACAACCAGGGAAGGGGTACGAGATTAAGAAGTCAATACAATGAAATATGGCTCAAACAGACACTAACAAGTGAAGATACACACACACACACACACACACACAATACTATAGCCTAAGGGGAACTGTGCGTTCTCTTCTCACCTGCATATGTTGGAATTCCTGGATCCAGAGCTGCTTGGCGAGGAAGGCGGCGTGGTGTAGGACCAGGTGTAATCTGATCCCTTCAGGTCCTTAATGACCTACAAGAAAATAACAAATGTGTGTCATATACAGCCCCATCTCACCAGTCACTGTGACGAACACCCCGTACTGAGAGCTGTGTGTCATATACAGCCCCATCTCACCTGGCACTGTGACATACACCCCGTACTGGGAGCTGTGTGTCATATACAGCCCCATCTCACCCGTTACTGTGACATACATCCCATACTGGGAGCTGTGTCCTATACAGCCCCATCTCATCCGTCACTGTGAGGTACACCCTGTACTAAGAGCTGTGTGTCATATACAGCCCCATCTCACCCGGCACTGTGACATACACCCCTTACTGGGAGCTGTGTGTTATATACAGCCCCATCTCATCCGTCACTGTGACGTACCTCCGTACTGGGAGCGGTGTGTCATACACAGCCATATGTCACCCGTTACTGTGACGTACATCCCGAACTGGGAGCTGTGTCCTATACAGCCCCATCTCATCCGTCACTGTGAGGTACACCCTGTACTGGGAGGTGGGTGTCATATACAGCCCCATCTCACCCGTCACTGTGACGTACACCCCGTACTGGGAGCTGTGTGTCATACACAGCCCCATCTCACCCGTCACTGTGACGTACACCCTGTACTGGGAGCTGTGCATCATATACAGCCCCATCTCACCCATCACTGTGACGTACACCCCGTACTGGAGCTGTGTCATACACAGCCCCATCTCACCCGTCACTGTGAGGTACACCCTGTACTGGGAGGTGGGTGTCATATACAGCCCCATCTCACCCGTCACTGTGACGTACACCCCGTACTGGGAGCTGTGTGTCATATACAGCCCCATCTCAACCGTCACTGTGACGTACACCCCGTACTGGGAGCTGTGTGTCATACACAGCCCCATCTCACCCGTCACTGTGACGTACACCCTGTACTGGGAGCTGTGCATCATATACAGCCCCATCTCACCCGTCACTGTGACGTACACCCCGTACTGGAGCTGTGTCATACACAGCCCCATCTCACCCGTCACTTTGAGGTACACCCCGTACTGGGAGGTGGGTGTCATACACAGCCCCATCTAACCCGTCACTGTGACGTACACCCCGTACTGGGTGCTGTGTGTCATACACAGCCCCATCTCACCCGTCACTGTGACGTACACCCCGTACTGGGAGCTGTGTGTCATATACAGCCCCATCTCAACCGTCACTGTGACGTACACCCCGTACTGGGAGCTGTGTGTCATATACAGCCCCATCTCAACCGTCACTGTGACGTACACCCCGTACTGGGAGCTGTGTGTCATACACAGCCCCATCTCACCCGTCACTGTGACGTACACCCTGTACTGGGAGCTGTGCATCATATACAGCCCCATCTCACCCGTCACTGTGACGTACACCCCGTACTGGAGCTGTGTCATACACAGCCCCATCTCACCCGTCACTTTGAGGTACACCCCGTACTGGGAGGTGGGTTGTCATACACAGCCCCATCTAACCCGTCACTGTGACGTACACCCCGTACTGGGTGCTGTGTGTCATACACAGCCCCATCTCACCCGTCACTGTGACGTACACCCTGTACTGGGAGATGTGTGTCATATTCAGCCCCATCTCACCCTTCACTGTGACGTACACCCTGTACTGGGAGATGTGTGTCATATACAGCCCCATCTCACCCTTCACTGTGACGTACACCCCGTACTGGGAGGTGGGCGTTATATACAGCCCCATCTCACCAGTCACTGTGACGTACACCCCGTACTGGGAGTTGTTTCATACACAGCCCCATCTCACCCATTACGGTGACGTACACCATGTACTGGGAGCTGTGTGTCATATACAACCCCATCTCACCCATCACTGTGATGTACACCCTATACTGGGAGCTGTGTATAATATACAGCCCCATCTCACCTGTCACTGTGACGTACACCCCGCACTGGGAGGTGCGCATCATATACAGCCCCATCTCACCAGTCACTGTGAGGTACACCCCGTGCTGGGAGCTGTGCCATATACAGCCCCATCTCATCAGTCACCGTGATGTACACCCCGTGCTGGGAGGTGGGTGTCATACTCAGCCCCATCTCACCCTTCACTGTGACGTACACCCGGTACTGGGAGCTGTGTGTCATACACAGCCCCAACTCACCAATCACTGTGACGTACACCCCGTACTGGGAGCTGTGTATAATATACAGCCCCATCTCACCTGTCACTGTGACGTACACCCCGTACTGGGAGGGGGGAGTCATATACAGCCCCATCTCACCTGTCATGGTGACATACACCCCGTACTGGGAGGGGGGAGTCATATACAGCCCCATCTCACCCGTCAATGTGACGTACACCCCGCACTGGGAGGTGCGCGTCATATACAGCCCCATCTCACCCGTCACTGTGAGGTACACCCCGTGCTGGGAGGTGGGTGTCATATTCAGCCCCATCTCACCCTTCACTGTCACGTACACCCCGTACTGGGAGCTGTGTGTCATACAGAGCCCCATTTCACCCATCACTGTGACGTACACCCCGTACTGGGAGGGGGGAGTCATATACAGCCCCATCTCACCCGTCACGGTGACGTACACCCTGTACTGGGAGGTGGGTGTCATATACAGCCCCATCTCACCCGTCACGGTGACGTACACCCCATACCGGGAGGTGAGTGTCATATACAGCCCCATCTCAGCCGTTACTGTGATGTACACCCTGTACTGGGAGCTGTGTGTCATACACAGCCCCGTCTCACCCGTCATGGTGACATACATCCCATACTAGGAGCTGTGTGTCATATACAGCCCCATCTCACCCTTCACTGTGAGGTACACCCTGTACTGGGAGCTGTGTGTCATACACAGCCCCATCTTACCCGTCACTGTGACGTACACCCCGTACTGGGAGCTGTGTCATATACAGCCACATCTCACCCTTCCTTGTGAGGTACACCCCGTACAGGGAGGTGTGTGTCATATACAGCCCCAGCCCACCGGTCACTGTGACATACACCCTGTACTGGGAGCTGTGTGTCATACAGAGCTCCATCTAACCCATCATGGTGACATACATCCCGTACCGGGAGGTGGGTGTCATATACAGCCCCATCTCACCCGTCACTGTGACGTATACCCCGTACTGCGAGGTGGGTGTCATATACAGCCCCATCTCACCCGTCCCTGTGATGTACACCCCGTACTGGGAGCTTTGTGTCATATACAGACCCATCTCACCCATCACTGTGACACACATCCCGTACAGGGAGGTGGGCGTCATATACAGACCCATCTCACCCGACACGGTGACGTAAACCCTGTACTGTGAGGTGGGTGTCATATACAGCCCCATCTCACCCTTCACGGTGACGTACACCCCGTACTGGGAGCTGTGTGTCACATACAGCCCCATCTCACCCGTCACTGTGACGTACACCCCATACTGGGAGCTGTGTCATATACAGCCACATTTCACCCGTCACTGTGAGGTACACCCCATACTAGGAGGTGTGTCATATACAGCCCCATCTAACCTGTCATTGCGACGTACACTCTGTACTGGGAGCTGTGTCTCATATACAGCCCCATCTCACCCGTTACTGTAAAGTACACCCCGTACTGGGAGCTGTGTGTTATATACAGCCCCCATCTCACCCATCACTGTGACGTACACCCCGTACTGGGAGCTGTGTGTCATACACAGCCCCATCTCACCCGTCACTGTAAAGTACACCCCGTATTGGGAGCTGTGTGTTATATACAGCCCCCATCTCACCCATCACTGTGACGTACACCCCGTACTGGGAGGTGGGTGTCATATACAGACCCATCTCACCCATCACGGTGACGTACACCCAGTACTGGGAGGTGGGTGTCATATACAGCCCCATCTCACCCGTCACTGCAAAGTACACCCCATACTGGGAGCTGTGTGTCATACACAGCCCCATCTCACCTGTCACTGTGAGGTACACCCTGTACTGGGAGGTGGGTGTCATATACAGCCCCATCTCACCCGTCACTGTGACATACACCCCGTACTGGGAGCTGTGTGTCATACACAGCCCTATCTCACCCGTCACTGTGACATACAGCCTGTACTGGGAGGTGGGTGTCATACACAACCCCATCTCACCCGTCCCTGTGACGTACACCCCGTACTGGGAGCTGTGTCATATACAGTCCCATCTCACCCGTCACTGTGACGTACACCCCGTACTGGGAGCTGTGTGTCATATACAGCCCCATCTAACCCGTCACTGTGACATACACCCCGTACTCGGAGCTGTGTGTCATATACAGCCCCATCTCACCCGTCACTGTGACGTACACCCCGAACTGAGAGGTGGGTCTCTCACCTGTTCGCTGGCTGCAGGCAGTTTGTGGGGCTCATCACTTAGTACCATCAGATCGTCAATAATCGCCTGTAAGTGCGTCACTTCCCCCAGCATGTGGATCTCTCCATTCTGAAACCAGGGAAGGGCTAATGGTTAGTACATACAGTGAGTACGTCAGAGGGCTCTATATCTCACACCCCATAGACACCACCAGCTCCACCCATCCCCGGGCGCTACTGTATATCTCACACCCCACCAACACTGCCAGCTCCAATCATCCCTGGGCGCTATAACTCACATTCCACAGACACCACGAGCTCCACCCAGTCCCTGCCAGCTCCACCCATCCCCGGGCGCTACTGTACATCTGACACCCCACAGTCAAGGCCAGCTCCACCCATCCGAGGGCGGTACTGTATATCTCACACCCTACAGACACCGCTTGCCCCACCCATATAAGGGACCTACATCTTACACCCCACAGTCATGGCCAGCTCCACCCATCAGAGGGCGCTATATTTCACACCCCACAGTCACGGCCATCTCCACCCATATGAAGGCGCTATATCTCACAACCTACAGTCACAGTAAGCTCCACCCATCCCAGGGTGCTATATCTCATACCCCTCTGACACCGCCAGCTCCACCCATCCCAGGGTGCTATATCTCACACCCCACAGACACCACCAGCTCCACCCATCCCAGGGCGCTGTATCTCACACCCAACAGACATTGGCTGCTCCACCCATCCGAGGACGCTATATCTCACCCACAGACACCTTCAGCTCCACTTATCCAAGGGCGCTATATCTCATACCCCACAGACACCGTCGGCCCCACCCTTTTGAGGGCGCTATATCTCACACCCCACAGTCAATGCTGCACTCAGCGAATACAATCATACCATACCCCATCTCACCCGTCACTGTAAAGTACACCCCGTACTGGGAGCTGTGTGTCATACACAGCCCCATCTCACCCGTCACTGTGACGTACACCCTGTACTGGGAGGTGGGCGTCATATACAGCCCCATCTCACCCGTCCCTGTGATGTACACCCCGTACTGGGAGCTATGTGTCATATTCTTATAGTAGTACTTATAGCTGTAAAGTGAATTTGCCCTTAGTAGTTATGGCTGTAAAGTGAATATGCCCTTAGTACATATATTCCTGTAAAGTACATTTGCCCTGAATTCTTATGACTGTAAAGTGAATTTGCCCTTAGTACTTATGGCTGTAAAGTGAATTTGCCCTTAGTTCTTATGACTGTAGAGTAAATCTGCCATTAGTACATATATTCCTGTAAAGTAAATTTGCCCTTAGTACGTATGGCTGTAAAGTGAATTTGCCCTTAGTTCTTATGACTGTAGAGTAAATCTGCCATTAGTACATATATTCCTGTAAAGTAAATTTGCCCTTGATACCTATGGATGTAAAATGAATTTGCCATTAGTAAATATGACTGTAAAGTGGATTTGCCCTTAGTACTTATGACTGTAAAGTGGATCTGCCCTTAGTACATATATTCCTGTAAAGTAATTTTGCCCTAAGTACTTATGACTGTAAAGTAAATTTGCCCTTCCTAATTATGACTGTAAAATGAATTTGCCATTAGTAAATATGACTGTAAAGTGGATTTGCCCTTAGTACTTATGACTGTAAAGTGGATCTGCCCTTAGTACATATATTCCTGTAAAGTAATTTTGCCCTAAGTACTTATGACTGTAAAGTAAATTTGCCCTTCCTAATTATGACTGTAAAGTGGATTTGCCCTTAGTACTGTACATATATTTCTGTAAAGTAAATTTGCCCTTAGTACGTATGGCTGTAAAGTGAATTTTCCCTTAGTTCTTATGACTGTAGAGTAAATCTGCCATTAGTACATATATTCCTGTAAAGTAAATTTGCCCTTGATACCTATGGATGTAAAGTGAATTTGCCCTTAGTAAATATGACTGTAAAGTGGATTTGCCCTTCCTAATTATGACTGTAAAGTGGATTTGCCCTTAGTACATATATTCCTGTAAAGCAGGCATGTCCAACGTTGGCCCTCCAGATGTTTTGAAACTACACATCCCAGCATGCTTTGTCACAGTTTTGCTATTAGAGAATGCTAAAACCAACGCATGCTGGGATGAGTAGTTTCAAAACATCTGGAGGGCCAACGTTGGACATGCCTGCTGTAAAGTGATTTTGCCCTTAGTAGTTATGGCTATAAAGTGAATTTGCCCTTAGTGGATATATTACTTATAGGAGATGCCCGTACTATTGAGTACTCACCACCACAGGCTGCAACAGTGCAATAAAGGTACAGAAGCGCCCGCGCTCCTCGATTAGCGCCCTGCGGACAGCCTGCTTTTCGGTCTCCTCGAGTAGCAGGTACATGTCATTTACATCTTGAAGAGCATGGTCCAGCTGGGGTTGTAAGTCACCCTTCCCTACATGATAAACAAAGCAAACTGGTCACAAAGGGCTGACACTCCGTTCCTCCTACTATTCTTAGCACTCTACAATAACAAGACACTTTCCTAGTGCGTTGTGGACAAAAACGAGATTTATGTCTTACCTGTTAAATCTCTTTCTCTGAGGACATCAGGGGCCACAGGGCTAAAAGTGGGTAGAGTGTGGGTCACAAACCATTCCAGCACCAGAAAGGTTAAACTTCTTGACTGTTCCAGGACAGCCCAGCCCCTCCCATCCTCTACCCTGCCTCCAGGCCCAGCTGACCCTGGAATAAGCCCGGACCCCCGCAATAACTGGGAGGGAGGTGGCCAAGGAAGCCTGCTTGATAACCGACCGCAGCCATCGTCTGGCAATAGTCTGCGTGGTAGCAGGCCCACCCCTCTTTGGAAAGCTCTATTGGTCAAAGAGAGAGTCAGATTTATGAAGTGTTCCAGTGTGATGTACATAGATGTGCAAAGCACGGACGACATCCAGCGAATGCTGCCTAGGAAAGACCCCCGGCCTACGAAGGGCAGAGACCACTATCTCCTGGTTGACCTGAAATTCGATAACCACCTTGGTGAGGTGTGAAGGAACGGTTCAAAGAACCCGCCCTATGAGGATGAAAGACTAGGAAAGGAGACTGAAAGGACAGAGCTGAACGTGCAGACACCCTCCTGGCTGAAGCAATGGCCAACAGGAGAACCGTTGTCCAGGTAAGCCAGCAAAGGGCCACCTACTGCAATAGGTCAAAAGGTGGACCCTGAAGCGCCTAAAGAACCAGAGAAAGATCCCACCGAACAACCGGGGTAGCAAATGGAGGTTTGATTCGCAGGACCCCCTGCCAGAATGTCACATACCTAGTTATTTCTGCATGTTTGTTCAGCATGTTCTCTCCAGTTGCTGCTTTCTCAGGATATTACAGCCTCCACTTCTGCTGCCATACACTCAATGAATGTCTGTGTGCTGATAATTGCACACCTGTGAGAACTCTAGCTAGCCCAGAGTCTCCTGATCAGCCATTAACTCCTTGGTTCCCTGTTTGGTGAAGCCCATGCTAGCTCTCCTCTTGTGCACTGATTGTCCCATTCAGAGTCCATTTCTGCTATTGCAGTTGCTGCCTGGCTATTCATCCAATCGGTGCAAGGCAAGGGGTTTAAATATTCAGCTCCTGGACTAAGAGGTTGCTTTCAGCAAAGTCACTACCCTGTCCTGATACCAGTTTCCTGACCTGCCTGCTACAAGCTGCATCCAGCTATTGTGTGCTACAGAGACTGCTGTAAGCTTCCAGTAATCCTGTCATTCAGCTGTATCCTGATCCCAGCAGCAGTCATCCAGCCATCCAATCTTCAGTCATTCAGCCATCCAATCTTCAGTCATCCAGCCATCCAATCTTCAGTCATCCAATCTTCAGTCATCCAGCCATCCAATCTTCAGTCATCCAGCCGTCCAATCTTCAGTCATCCAGCCGTCCAATCTTCAGTCATCCAGCCGTCCAATCTTCAGTCATCCAGCCATCCAATCTTCAGTCATCCAGCCGTCCAATCTTCAATCATCCAATCTTCAGTCAGCCAATTGTCCAATCTTCAGGTATCCTTCTTTTCTCTAAACTCAAATCCTGAACATTGCCTTATCCTCCCAGAACTACCGGCACGTATCTTGTTTATTTTGAACGGACTGCCATCTTTTGTTACTTGTTATTTATCAGAGACTTGCATCTATTTATTATTTGTTCAATCAAGAAGTATTGATCCTGGTTACATTATCTGTTATATGAGTTCCTTCAATAAACCTGTTTGTGTTAACCCATCTCCGGCTGGTCACGCCTCTCTTCCTGAGATCCGCACCACTCCATCAATCCACCATCTGACCACTCCAGTCACGACTGATTCCACACACCCATTTCGTGACAGTTTGCTGAGAGCACATGGACTTGGTCAGTGATCAGAGTGTGAGAAGTGTGGGTTGTCTAGATCACAGTACCAGCATGGAGAGAAAGATTGATCTTCAGTTCTTAATCACAAAGTTCTGGCAAGACTTATCTGGTTGTTCTTGCAAGCTGCAGCAATCCTTGCCGGCTAATGAATCCTCACGTGTCACATCTGCAGCCGCATGTCATTTGGCCTCTTCACCTCTACCCCCTGACTACTCCAAAGGAGGATGATGAGGCTTCTGCGGACAGTGGGTCTGTCATAAGTCCGTTACTTTGCCATCTGGAATCTGGTTCTGCTTGGACCTTTAAAGAGCCAGAATCAGAGACATTAAAGGTTTTACACCAGTTACTGAATCAACTACAGGAATTACCATCTAAAAATTTTTCTGTAGTCTTCGCCATATTGGACAGTTCTTTGGTACCCCTTTCCAGTGGAACCGTGCTCAAAGGAACTTCCACTACACTTCCAAGTACTCCTGAGAAGTCCTCTCATAAGCCTTGTAAGGACGTACCACAAAGCAGACCACGAGCCCAGCTGTCTGGGGAGGAACGTCAACGGCGCAGGCAGCTAGACCTGTGCTTCTATTGTGGTGGTTCAGACCATTTCATAGGAGATTGTTCCCTCCGTCTGCCCAGAAATGGGGAGATTCCTCCTGTTACAGCTCAGAGAGAAACCTGAGTTAATACTTGGGGCCCTAGAACAAAGATCATCTTGGCCAAACACGGTTTTACTGCTGTCCACAGAGCCCCTGGGAAGGTTCCTGTATCCATTATTGGAAGTGGTGTCTCAGGATTTTCTGCCCAAAAGCATGTAACTGTCTTATCAACCTCAGGAGGGTTGTCCAATACCGCAGCCCCAGCAGGGGTATCTTGTGCTAAAGATTCAGAACGAGTATCCCGTCTCCAGCCCCAAGAGGGGGTTCAGCCTTTTCAGCCCCAGAGGGGAGTTCAGCATCTCCAGTCTCAAGAAGGGGTCTGCTGTATCCAGCCCCAGAAGGGGGTCCAGAATCTTCAGCCCCAGAAGAGGGTTCAGCCTCTCCAGCCTCAAGAAGAGGTTCGTGGTCCCCAGCCCCAAGAGGGGGCTCTCAGTCTCCAGCCCCAGGAGAGGGCTCTCTGTCTCCAGCCCCAGGAGGGGGCTCTCTGTCTCCAGCCCCAGGAGGGGGCTCTCTGTCTCCAGCCCCAGGAGGGGGCTCTCTGTCTCCAGCCCCAGGAGGGGGCTCTCTGTCTCCAGCCCCAGGAGGGGGCTCTCTGTCTCCAGCCCCAGGAGGGGGCTCTCTGTCTCCAGCCCCAGGAGGGGGCTCTCTGTCTCCAGCCCCAGGAGGGGGCTCTCTGTCTCCAGCCCCAGGAGGGGGCTCTCTGTCTCCAGCCCCAGGAGGGGGCTCTCTGTCTCCAGCCCCAGGAGGGGGCTCTCTGTCTCCAGCCCCAGGAGGGGGCTCTCTGTCTCCAGCCCCAGGAGGGGGCTCTCTGTCTCCAGCCCCAGGAGGGGGCTCTCTGTCTCCAGCCCCAGGAGGGGGCTCTCTGTCTCCAGCCCCAGGAGGGGGCTCTCTGTCTCCAGCCCCAGGAGGGGGCTCTCTGTCTCCAGCCCCAGGAGGGGGCTCTCAGTCTCCAGCCCCAGGAGGGGGCTCTCAGTCTCCAGCCCCAGGAGGGGGCTCTCAGTCTCCAGCCCCAGGAGGGGGCTCTCAGTCTCCAGCCCCAGGAGGGGGCTCTCAGTCTCCAGCCCCAGGAGGGGGCTCTCAGTCTCCAGCCCCAGGAGGGGGCTCTCAGTCTCCAGCCCCAAGAGGGGGTTCACTGTCTCCAGTCCCAGAAGAGGGCTTTCTGTGTCCAGCCCCAGAAGAGGGCTTTCTGTGTCCAGCCCCAAAATGGGATTTCAAGTGTCCAGTCCCAAGTGGGGGTGAATCAGAGTGTCCTGCTCCTGGAGGGGGTCTTGTGTACCAAGGACCTAGGAGAAGAGTCTGATATGTTGGCCCTAGCCTCTGGACACTTCTTCCCTGGCCTCCGGGCCTGAGGACACTTCTGCCCTGGCCTCCGGGCCTGAGGACACTTCTGCCCTGGCCTCCGGGCCTGCGGACACTTCTGCCCTGGCCTCCGGGCCTGCGGACATCCTTGCTCTGACCTTCGGGTCTGAGGATATTTCCACTGCGACCTCAAAACCCAAGGACACGTCTGTCCTTGCCTCTGGGCCTGAGGTCACTAATGCCCTTGCCTCTGGGCCTGAGGTCACTAATGCCCTAGCCTCTGGGCCTGAGGTCACTAATGCCCTAGCCTCTGGGCCTGAGGTCCCAAATGCCCTGACCTCCGGGTCTGAGGTTACTTCTACCCTGGCCTTTGGGTCTGAGGTTGTTCCAGCCATTCCTGTGGTTCCTGCCTTCTCTGAGGAATCTGAGGTGCCTGCCCTGCCAAAACCATCCGAGACCATAGCCCTGTCAAAGTCTTCCGAGTCTCTTGCTCAGTTGAAACCATCCACAGGTCCGGTCCTGTCGAAGCAGTCTGGGATGTTAACCCAGCCATCAGTATGTACAGCCACGGAACGTGTAAGTGCTCTTTCCCAACCGGGAGAACCGAAAGCAGACACAAGTTCTTCAGTGAAACCATCAAGTGACACTGCGTTACCCCCCGAAGACTCCTCTCCTGTACACTTCGATGGTGATCACCAGCAATACAGTATCCTAGTTCACCGATATCTGTCCATGATGGAGTCAAACCCAAACTGCGGTATTACTCTAACCGATATAGTTATGTACTTATTTCTGGCCTTCAGAGGTGAAGCGCTGGAGTGGGCAAATCCACTCTTGGTATCCAATGATCCTGTGCTATATAGCTTAAAGACCTTCACTGCAGCCGTTTTTAAAAGATTTGGTCCAAAGGCATCCCATGTGAGTTCCACAAAGCACTCTAACTATCCAGTTAAGTAAGTCCAGACCTCTCTTCCTTTGCCATTCTCAAGAATCCAAGGATCAAGAAACTTAAACCTTCAAAACCTTTAAGAACCATGATCCTCCAGAATCATCATCTATGGACTTGAGAATCGGCTGCACCTCCTTATCCCATGGTGTTGATTTGCTTAGACCTTCAAGTTCACTGCTTTCTTCCTCTGATCAATATCCCAACTCTTCAATTCCCACAATATGTATCGGTTCTTCTGCTGCATACTACCTCAGCAATTCACCAGAAAGTTACCAATCTATGAAGAAGGGCCAAAGTTCAACTCCCGATCTAGACTCAGACTCTGAATTTGACTCAGATTATGATGTTTCTCCTTTCCTTGGAGGCCCTGTATTACCTGATAAATGCTTCTCTAAACTTAAGATTCCACCTCCCTCTGGAAGATCAAGACAATCTCATAAGAAGAAAAAGAATTGTCGCAGATCCTGATTCCACTGCAGAAGAGATTCATATCTCAAGATTTTCTTTAATAGTGGTTCCAGTTAATCCATCTGAGATATCGTTTCAAGATTCCTGAAGTGCCAGAAAAGGGTGTCCGGAGTCCACCTATGAAGGAGGGGGTACTGTCACATACCTAGTTATTTCTGCATGTTTGTTCAGCATGTTCTCTCCAGTTGCTGCTTTCTCAGGATATTACAGCCTCCACTTCTGCTGCCATACACTCAATGAATGTCTGTGTGCTGATAATTGCACACCTGTGAGAACTCTAGCTAGCCCAGAGTCTCCTGATCAGCCATTAACTCCTTGGTTCCCTGTTTGGTGAAGCCCATGCTAGCTCTCCTCTTGTGCACTGATTGTCCCATTCAGAGTCCATTTCTGCTATTGCAGTTGCTGCCTGGCTATTCATCCAATCGGTGCAAGGCAAGGGGTTTAAATATTCAGCTCCTAGACTAAGAGGTTGCTCTCAGCAAAGTCGCTACCCTGTCCTGATACCAGTTTCCTGACCTGCCTGCTACAAGCTGCATCCAGCTATTGTGTGCTACGTCTCTGCTGTAAGCTTCCAGTAATCCTGTCATTCAGCTGTATCCTGATCCCAGCAGCAGTCATTCAGCCATCCAATCTTCAGTCATTCAGCCATCCAATCTTCAGTCATCCAGCCATCCAATCTTCAGTCATCCAGCCCTCCAATCTTCAGTCATCCAGCCCTCCAATCTTCAGTCATCCAGCCGTCCAATCTTCAGTCATCCAGCCGTCCAATCTTTAATCATCCAATCGTCCAATCTTCAGTCAGCCAATTGTCCAATCTTCAGGTATCCTTCTTTTCTCTAAACTCAAATCCTGAACATTGCCTTATCCTCCCAGAACTACCGGCACGTATCTTGTTTATTTTGAACGGACTGCCATCTTGTTTATTTTTGCAAAGGACTGCCATCTTTTGTTACTTGTTATTTATCAGAGACTTGCATCTATTTTATTATTTGTTCAATCAAGAAGTATTGATCCTGGTTACATTATCTGTTATATGAGTTCCTTCAATAAACCTGTTTGTGTTAACCCATCTCCGGCTGGTCACGCCTCTCTTCCTGAGATCCGCACCACTCCATCAATCCACCATCTGACCACTCCAGTCACGACTGATTCCACACACCCATTTCGTGACACAGAAGGATCGGAGATTGTGCAACAAAGCCCATCGCCTGCGGAACAGCATGGAGAGAGCAGAGACCTGCACCTTTAAAGAAGACAGGCGGAGGCCAGCCTCCAAGTTCTTTTACCGAAAGGACAAAATCCTAGACAAACGGCAAGTCCTGGGCGACACCAGGAAAAAAAATGCCCTGAGGTTAGGTGATATGACCCTCAAAGTCAAGCCCTTGACTCTTAACAAGGTTGTCTCAACAAGGTGGTTTCAACAGCTCCGTGAGTGATTTTGGCCATAAAAGCAGACGGATCAGAGGGGCCCCTGACAGGAACAGGTAGGGTTGTGGATTCTGCACTCAAAAGGTTTTATGTTTTGCCCTGTATTAACGGGTTTTTACCGCTATTTTTATTTTATGTAGCGGGGGTGCTATCCTGACCAACTGGGGGTCAGTGATCAAAAAATGAGAGAGGGAGGAAGTGGGAAAGACAGTTGTTAATGGATGCACTCCTGATTCTAGGAATCGATACTATTGTTTCAATAAATTGTTCTTTTTTATATATATAAAACCGTGGGGACTCCTATTGTCTTTATTGATTTGATACTTAACAAGGAGTTACCCACAGATGTGCGAAAAAATGAGAGGTTAAAATATCACAACATACATACACAGTGATAGAAAATAAAGATTTGTGTTAGAGAGAGTTTTAAAACGTGTAGGCAGACTTTATAGGATGGTCTTGATTGGTAGTGATCTGGTAGTATTCCCTTATGGCTTGTGTTTTCTTGATTTGTGTGTCACACTGTTTGTGGATGTTGAATTACCCCAACCCTGGGTTTTGATATGTGCCTATTGGCAGTTCTGCGGTTTTATCAATACAGTTAGATAAGTATATTTCCAGCTTCTGTCAGCATATAGTAGCTAGACATGTATGTGCTTTGGCCTCAATTGTGGCTCTATATCACACTTTGCTGTTTTTATATCTATTGTATACCCCACAGTCTGTTATTGTTTTTATTCCTGTCTGAGGATATGTACAGTATTACAGATAAATTTTAGAACTTCTGTCACGTATACTGGTTTAGCTGTAAATCAGCATTTTGGTATTTAATGGAGTGTGTGATTTGGCCGCAAAATTGGCTCTATGTCACATAAATATTATAGACGTGATTTTACAGCTCCTATCACATGTGCCTATTTAGCTGTTAATCAGTATTTGGCAATTGATAGTATTTGTGATTTGGCCTTAATTCTGGCTCTATGTCAATATATTTTAGAACTTCTGTCACGTATACTGGTTTAGCTGTAAATCAGCATTTTGGTATTTAATGGAGTGTGTGGTTTGGCCGCAGAATTGGCTCTATGTCACACAAATATTATAGACGTGATTTACAGCTCCTATCACATGTGCCTATTTAGCTGTTATTCAGTATTTGGCAATTGATAGTATTTGTGATTTGGCCTTAATTCTGGCTCTGTCACATTCAGCTGTTTTGTGATGTTTATTGTATTCACCTCAGATTTTTTATTTGATAAGGTATGTGATTTGGCCTTATTGTGCCTCTATGTCACACTTTGACTGTTGGGGATACAGTGACTGTATATAGATCTGGCCGCTTATGTCACGATTCTTCCTATTGGTATTTGGTGGGCTGGATGGTGTAATTGCTTGTGTGGTAGTTAAAGGATATATTTATCCAGTTACTGTAGCTTTCAGTGGATACTTTTTGCTACACTCTCATTCCTGTTTTGGCTTTTTGCCCAGGATTTTAGATGAGTAGTTTTAGATACATATTATTTGATTCCCACTGTTAGCTGCTGACCTCTGCTGGTGGTTTTTTATATATGCATGTTTAGCACTGTTTTATTGGCTGGGTTGCCAATAGATTTTTTGTGCAGCTATGTAGAGTATGTTGGTGTTTATTATTATCTTTGCTATAGACACACTCTTGAATCCCACCTGCTTCCACCTTTTCTAGCCGTTCTGGTACTAGGTGGTTGATCAGGTGTGCTATGCTCTGATTGTAGCTGACATATGGTGCCTTTCCTGCAGGTTACCCTGTGTAGGGAGAATGCATGAGCGGCGGTTGCTGTAGTTCCACCAGTGTTAGGTCAAAACAGCATTGCTAGAGTTTAACAAACAGTGAATCTGACATTGACAATAAATAACACAATTTACATCCAATCAAGTCTGCCTAGCAAGTCTGCCTAGGACAAGTGTTTCGCACTGGGTGCTTCTTCAAGCTAGCCAAGCGATTGTTAGCCTCCGTTCAATCTTTATTCATGTGTTCCGCCAATCATCATTGAGTCCGCGGGTCACGTGTCGACTATGTAGCCAATGATGCGGCTCGCTATACTTCTATCATTTCTATGCAGCGTCATGCTGCTGCCGCTGCTGGTACCACGTGATTCATCACGTGTGTATCCTGCGCCAATGATCATCTGCTCGGGCTCTGCCCGTCTATCTGTATGTTGCATTCTGACGCCCCGGAATCTGTATGTGTGTTAGTTATTTCATTTAACGTAACTGCGATTACTAAAGTGACCTATGCACGGTTTTGGGATTGCCTCTATTTAGTTCTATACTCCTCTCGTTTCTGATTCTTGGGTTGTTTTCACTGTGTATTGGGTATTCAGCATTGGTTTGAGATGTTTGGTTATACGATGTGCCGAGTATCCCTCCTACCCGGTAATCTGCATGATTTATATCATGTATTACGTTCCAATGATGTATAGAATATTCAGCTCGATTGCCAATAATGTTATATACAGTATAACGGTTTGTGTCTAATCTGATTAAGTATATTGTGTTCTAATTTTCTAGGGTAATAGTCGATGTTGAATATATGGAGATTGATGATTTGACTTCAGAGAAAAAACGTGAGTATTGTGCTACAAATATTAAAATTGTGTTGATGTACAAAAAAAACAAGGGGGAAAAAAATGCATGGAGAGTGAGCCAAGTCATAGAAAAAATCGTGTAGGTTATGCTTAAATATGCTAAGGGTGGTTATAATGCATTGGTGGTGAGCTTACTGTATTTATACTGATAATAATCAGTTATGGTTCCATTAGGTGAATAATTTAAAAGGTGATAGAGATGGGGAAAGATGTTCAATGTGGTGTTATCTGGTTGGATTAATAGTGAGAGAGGATGATGTGTGATTTATTTGTGGTGGTTTACAGGTATTCTAAGTGAGATACTGTGTTGGTGATTTGGTTAAATTATTTCTTGATTATCCGTTTTGTTTATTGGTTATTAAATTGATATTATTATGAAAAAAAGGGGGGGGGGGTGGTTCCCTTGTGTATGCTGGTATTATTTATTAAATTGTTTTTATCTTGTTTTGTCATTTTAAAGATGTTCATTTGGTGATGGTGAGTATTTTTGTTGATTGTCATTGGTGTTCGACTTTTCTCATAACTTCTAATTTGGGGGTGAGAGAGGGCTGATGGGTTTAAGAAACAGAGGAGGGAGTATAGGAGAAAAACAGTTTTAAGGGTCTAACAAGAAAATTTAGTTTATATTGATCATTGGTATTCTTTCAAAATAACAACCAATGCATTATAACCACCCTAAGCATATTTAAGCATAACCTACACGATTTTTTCTATGACTTGGCTCACTCTCCATGCATTTTTTTTCCCCCTTGTTTTTTTTTGCACATCAACACAATTTTAATATTTGTAGCACAATACTCACGTTTTTTCTCTGTGAAGTCAAATCCTCAATCTCCATATATTCAACATTGACTATTACCCTAGAAAATTTGAACACAATATACTTAATCAGATTAGACACAAACCGTTATACTGTATATAACATTATTGGCAATCAAGCTGAATATTCTATACATCATAGGAACGTAATACATGATATAAATCATGCAGATTACCGGGTAGGAGGGATACTCGGCACATCGTATAACCAAACATCTCAAACCAATGCTGAATACCCAATACACAGTGAAAACAACCCAAGAATCAGAAACGAGAGGAGTATAGAACTAAATAGAGGCAATCCCAAAACCGTGCATAGGTCACTTTAGTAATCGCAGTTACGTTAAATGAAATAACTAACACACATACAGATTCCGGGGCGTCAGAATGCAACATACAGATAGACGGGCAGAGCCCGAGGAGATGATCATTGGCGCAGGATACACACGTGATGAATCACGTGGTACCAGCAGCGGCAGCAGCATGACGCTGCATAGAAATGATAGAAGTATAGCGAGCCTCATCATTGGCTACATAGTCGACATGTGACCCGCGGACTTAATGATGATTGGCGGAACACATGAATAAAGATTGAACGGAGGCTAACAAACGCTTGGCTAGCTTGAAGAAGCACCCAGTGAGAAACACGTGTCCTAGACCCGTGCTAGGCAGACTTGATAGGATGTAAATTGTGTTATTTATTGTCAATGTCAGATTCACTGTTTGTTAAACTCTAGCAATGCTGTTTTGACCTAACATTGGTGGAACTACAGCAACCGCCGCTCATGCAGTCTCCCTACACAGGGTAACCTGCAGGGAAGGCACCATATGTCAGCTACAATCAGAGCATAGCACACCGCCAATCTAAGGCTATAATCATACACCTGATCAACCACCTAGTACCAGAACGGCTAGAAAAGGTGGAAGCAGGTGGGATTCAAGAGTGTGTCTATAGCAGAGATAATAATAAACACCAAAATACTCGACATAGCTGCACAAAAAATCTATTGGCAACCCAGCCAATAAAACAGTGCTAAACATGCATATATAAAAAACCACCAGCAGAGGTCAGCAGCTAACAGTGGGAATCAAATATTATGTATCCAAAACTACTCATCTAAAATCCTGGGCAAAAAGCCAAAACAGGAATGAGAGTGTAGCAAAAAGTATCCACTGAAAGCTACAGTAACTGGATAAATATATTCTTTAACTACCACACGAGCAATTACACCATCCAGCCCACCAAATACCAATAGGAAGAATCGTGACATAAGCGGCCAGATCTATATACAGTCACTGTATCCCCAACAGTCAAAGTGTGACATAGAGCCACAATAAGGCCAAATCACATACCTTATCAAATAAAAAATCTGAGGTGAATACAATAAACATCACAAAACAGCTGAATGTGACATAGAGCCAGAATTAAGGCCAAATCACAAATACTATCAATTGCCAAATACTGAATAACAGCTAAATAGGCACATGTGATAGGAGCTGTAAATCACGTCTATAATATTTGTGTGACATAGAGCCAATTCTGCGGCCAAACCACACACTCCATTAAATACCAAAATGCTGATTTACAGCTAAACCAGTATACGTGCATAGGCGAACCTAGGGGGTGGTCCGGGGGTGCACTGGACCACCCATTTTGTAGCTGAGGAATTGGGCTTTCCAACGAGCCCAGCTCTGTGTCTCTAGCCCCCTGGGAACCGGAGATACTGCCAGGCAAAGCTGGAACGTTTTCCTTATAGGATAACATGGGACCCGCTAATTCCGACCCCCACCCAGTTCAACGGCTACCAGTTCCCCCTTCGGCATCACTGAAGCTCGAGGTTGATCTCAGTCGAACCAAAATCGCTGGGCCTTCAATCTGATACCAGGCTGGATCCATATGGGTTAATTGTTTCCAGGGATATTGAGGTTAAACCGTTTTTTTTTTTTTATTTCTTAAATGTAATTTCATGACTGTTTATGTTCTTTGAGGGCAGATTTCTCTGGAACCAAACAGCCCAGTCTCATGGGACCAAAATCATTCGAAGCCAACTCAAAAGTTCTTCAATATGATACTGGTCTCATGTAAATGGGTCAGTTGGTTCCGAAGATATAGCTGGTTGGTTAAAGGGGGGTAGGGAGAGGGGAGTGGTTGTCTTTCCCCCCCTCACACCAGAAAATGCAGGGACTAGGCTGGTGTATAAGGGGTCAGCCTGGGAATGTCCCTGCATGATCCTGGGACCATATTCCCGGTTAAATCCCTGCATTTTCTGTTGTGAAAGGGGTATTATTTCAAACAGCCGTGACCTGCAGTGCTCTGAATACAGCCGGGCAGCCCCCTGCTCTCTGCCCAGCTGTCAATGACTGTTACCCCTGCAGCTTCCGCTCCAATTCTTCTCCCCGCTTTCACCTCAGCCGCCCCCTCCCCCCTTAATCATGTGGTGCCGGCGCCCGGCGTGCTCTCCTGACGTCACGCACAACAACAGCGCGCACAATATTTCAAATGTCCACTCGGCTAGAGGGGACACCAGGAGGGGAGTGGGAGCGTGCTCTGCGCTGCGCTCTGCTCCTCTCCCCATAGAAGCAGCTGCACCGCTCTCCATCTCTCCCTGCAGCAGCAGCGAAGGCTCATATAAAAATTTACAGTAAGTGGCACTTTTGGGGGCATTGCTTAAGGGACGCTACAAGTGGCGGTATGTGGGGGCATTACGCATAATGTGTGGCTTAATGTGTAAGGGGCATTACAGTGTGCAGCATCATGTGTAAGGGGCATTATGTGTGCAGCATCATGTGTAAGGGGCATTATGTGTGCAGCATCATGTGCAGGGCCGGCGCCACCACTAGGCAAATCTAGGCATTTGCCTAGGGCGCCGGCCACTGGAGGGCGGCATTTTGTGCCGCCCGGTTACCTGTCCCACGGCGCTGTGTATTTAAATCTGGCGGCGGAGGCAGCGGGGGTCCCTGCAGTCCATTAGAAATCACGAGCGCTATCCGCCGGGCTATGCGGAAGCGCTTCTAGTGTGAAAACTCTGGCAGCACGGCGCAGGCTGATCTCAGCCAATCAGCGTGCTGCCAGTGTTTTCACACTAGAAGCGCTTCCGCATAGCCCGGCGGATTGCGCTCGTTATTTCTAATGGACTGCAGGGACCCCCGCTGCCTCCGCCGCCAGATTTAAATACACAGCGCCGCAGGACAGGTACCCCCCCCCCCGGCACCGGGGCGCCCCCACCCCGACTCGCCTGGGGCGCTCCGGTGCCTTGCACCGGCCCTGATAATGTGTAAGGGACATTATGTGTGCAGCATCATGTGTAATGGGTACTATGGTGCGCGGCATCATGTGTAATGGGTACTATGGTGTGCGGCATCATGTGTAATGGGTACTATGGTGCCATCAAGCAAGAACCCCCTAGCAATGAGCACGTAGGTAAGCAGCACTTATGTGGCAAATATGTAATGGGCATTACGGTTTGTTATATAGTATGTAATGGGCATCATGATGTGTGGCACAATGTGTAATGGGCATTATGGTGTGTGGCCTTATGTGTAATTGGCATTACGGCGTGTGGCTTTATGTGTAATGGGTATTACGGAGTTTGCTAATGGGCATTACTGTGTATGGTCATTACTGTGTATGGTCTAAAGTGTAATACCACACCCCCTTTTTGTGATGCCACGCCTCTTTCCCATGAGGCCACGCCCCATTTTTGCCGCGCGGCTACGCCGTGCAAAGGTCCCCCTGCTATTGTGTCTAGATCTGGGACCACCCATTACCATAATTCTAGATTCGCCTATGTATACGTGACAGAAGTTCTAAAATGTATCTGTAATACTGTACATATCCTCAGACAGGAATAAAAACAATAACAGACTGTGGGGTATACAATAGATATAAAAACAGCAAAGTGTGATATAGAGCCACAATTGAGGCCAAAGCACATACATGTCTAGCTACTATATGCTGACAGAAGCTGGAAATATACTTATCTAACTGTATTGATAAAACCGCAGAACTGCCAATAGGCACATATCAAAACCCAGGGTTGGGGTAATTCAACATCCACAAACAGTGTGACACACAAATCAAGAAAACACAAGCCATAAGGGAATACTACCAGATCACTACCAATCAAGACCATCCTATAAAGTCTGCCTACACATTTTAACTCTCTCTAACACAAATCTTTATTTTCTATCACTGTGTATATATGTATGTTGGGATATTTTAACCTCTCATTTTTTCGCACATCTGTGGGTAACTCCTTGTTAAGTATCAAATCAATAAAGACAATAGGAGTCCCCACGGTTTTATATATATAAAAAAGAACAATTTATTGAAACAATAGTATCGATTCCTAGAATCAGGAGTGCATCCATTAACAACTGTCGGGCCCATGACAGGGCCTGCAGATCTGAGAACCAGATCCTCCTGGGCTCATGCGGGGCCACCAGGATCAAAGTGCCCCCCTCCGCCTTTAACGTTCGAAAAAACGTTGAGGAGGAGCGAGATGGGGGAAAGGCAAACCTCAGAACGAACTGCCACAGGGATGACAGTGCATTGACCCTGCAAGCTCCTAGGTCTCGATACTCGGGATAGAAAAAAGAGAAGCAGCGCTGGTACTACAATGAATGATTACACACTCTCAATGAAGTTTTAAAATTCACAGGTAATTTTATATAATAAAGAAATATATTAAAACATTGACATATACAAAAACATTGATAATAAAATGAAAAGGAAAATTAAGAGGGGTATCCTCTTAATTTTCCTTTTCATTTTATTATCAATGTTTTTGTATATGTCAATGTTTTAATATATTTCTTTATTATATAAAATTACCTGTGAATTTTTAAAACTTCATTGAGAGTGTGTAATAATTCATTGTAGTACCAGCGCTGCTTCTCTTTTTTCTATCCCAAATCTTTATTTTCTATCACTGTGTATATATGTATGTTGGGATATTTTAACCTCTCATTTTTTCGCACATCTGTGGGTAACTCCTTGTTAAGTATCAAATCAATAAAGACAATAGAAGTCCCCACGGTTTTATATATATAAAAAAGAACAATTTATTGAAACAATAGTATCGATTCCTAGAATCAGGAGTGCATCCATTAACAACTGTCGGGCCCATGACAGGGCCTGCAGATCTGAGAACCAGATCCTCCTGGGCTCATGCGGGGCCACCAGGATCAAAGTGCCCCCCTCCGCCTTTAACGTTCGAAAAACGTTGAGGAGGAGCGAGATGGGGGAAAGGCAAACCTCAGAACGAACTGCCACAGGGATGACAGTGCATTGACCCTGCAAGCTCCTAGGTCTCGATACTCGGGATAGAAAAAAGAGAAGCAGCGCTGGTACTACAATGAATGATTACACACTCTCAATGAAGTTTTAAAATTCACAGGTAATTTTATATAATAAAGAAATATATTAAAACATTGACATATACAAAAACATTGATAATAAAATGAAAAGGAAAATTAAGAGGGGTATCCTCTTAATTTTCCTTTTCATTTTATTATCAATGTTTTTGTATATGTCAATGTTTTAATATATTTCTTTATTATATAAAATTACCTGTGAATTTTAAAACTTCATTGAGAGTGTGTAATCATTCATTGTAGTACCAGCGCTGCTTCTCTTTTTTCTATTTTGCATCACCTGTCCCAGTGACAGTCTCAACAGGGATTGACTACCCCGGTCATCAAGCAGCTGCCTAGAGGAACTTCTCATATAACAGGCACCCCTATATATACTCTCCAGTAGAGTATATAATTGTTCTCCTCGATACTCGGGAACCATACAGGGTGACCTGGTGATTGTGGCGTAAGGCCATCAATCCATCACTGGTCTGCCCCAACGGTCTACCAACCACAGGAGGGTACATTTGCCGGGATCCAGAGTCTGACAGCTGAGAAAGTCCGCCTCACAATTGAGGAATCCCGGAATAAAGATTGCCAACAAGGACGGGATCTTGTCCTCCACACATCGAAAGATGTGGGAGACGTCCGCCATGGCTGCCCCACTCCGAGTGTCACCCTAGTGGTTGATATAAGCCACAGTTTTCATGTTGTCCTGCACAGGGTGACCTTGAAGCCAAGGCTCTGCCTGGCGGAGAGCCCACAGAACTGCCCGTTTTACATTGGTTTCCAGACATAAACAGGTTGTGCATTATAGCATTACACAGTCTACCTGTGCCATAGTTTTGGTTATAATGTATGTGCATGCAGGTACATTAGAAAATAAACAAACAGGAAACGATATAGAAACGCTGTATGTATATATATATATATATGGAAAACAAGAGTGAGATGTGCGCCTCCTAGTGCAATACGTCAATGTTCGTACTCTTCCCTCCACCACACAGAGGGAGACTGACAGCACCCCAAAAATTCAAGGAGTACCGTTGATGGTGGTAATCCACCACTGTTTCTTTCGCACAATTCAGCAATGAGTATCCACCGTTATCCAGGACAAATCTCTGCTCAGATACTGGGATTCTTTTTTTCTCAAAAATAACATGTATGGGAGATAGGAGCAAACAAACAGAAAACGGAGACAATAGTGTAATAAAGTTTTACACCATTTTTATTCTCAACACAACACAATAAAATCTCCGTACAATATAAAAATTCTTTTTAGCTTATCTGATATGATGAAGTCAGTCCATCACCAAAAATACCAGACTCAGACGCAGTGGAGTATTTGGATCTGATTTTAAGCAGCCAGGAAAATCGTATTATTACAAAGAATTTTATCAAAGCAGTGGATGCCAACTCTTATGTTCATTTTAAAAGTAACCATAAAAGGCAATGGAAAACGAATACCCCCCTCTCACAGTTTTCGAGGATAAAAAGAAATTGTACAGAGGAACCGGACTGTGAGAGACAAATAGAGATATATAAAAACCGTTTTAAAGAGAGAGAATACCCAGAAACCGTCCTGGAAGAATCGATGGATAAGGTGAAACAAATGGATCGAAAAGATTTATTACGATACAAAAATAAAGTCAGGAGGGAAGATAGGATCAATTTTATAACCACTTTTAATGATCAAGAGCAAAATGTTAGGAGAATCCTAACCAAACATTGGGATATCCTGCATACAGACCCAGTTCTGACAAAAATTCTTCCACCAAGACCAGACATTGTTTTTAAGAAAGCGAAAAATCTCAAAGACAATTTAGCGCCAAGTCTTTTGACAAAAAGAAAGACCATAGCCACCAATCCCTGGGCTAAAGCAACAGGATTTTATAAATGTAATAAGTGCAATATTTGCCAATTTGCACATCCAGATGGAAAAAATTTTAAAAACTTTAGTGGCACACAATCGTATAAATTAAAAAGTCTGGTCAATTGCAACACCTGTTGGGTGGTCTATATGCTTGAGTGCAGTTGTGGCCTCAAGTATGTAGGGAAGACTAAACGAAACTTGAAAATCAGAATGCAGGAACACATTAGAGGAATACGAAATAAGGTTGAGAGTCATACCATCCCTAGACATTTTAAAAGATACCATAATAGCAGTACAGATGATTTTAAATTTAAAGTATTAGAACACGTCACCCTTGGCCCCAGAGGGGGGGATAGGGAGAATTTATTGTCCAGACGTGAAATGTACTGGATACATCAATTGGGTACTTTGGTACCGAATGGCCTAAATGACAATTTTGAATTGGCTCCATTTTTATGAGAAAGTTCACGGTGTGCTGCTATTTTTATGGATTTTAAAGATGTTTTATATTATATTGGTCCTATTTAACATTTTCTAATGTTTATTATTCTCTCTGCATTGCATTTTTGCACTGTTCGCACTTTACTTGATGTATTGCATTTTTATGACATTTATCTAGGGTGGGAGGGGTTTCGGACTGGCACTGTGACCGTAAAAACCCGTTACCCCCCCCCCCCCCGCCCCGCCTTCCCCCATGTTTTATGTTTTATATGGGTCATTGATATAAGTTTTCAGGTGATATAATTGTTTTGTTAGAGAAACGGATATCCTTTTTCTGCTCACCAAAAAAGTTTTTGTACTGTTTTATAAGTTAATGCTGGCTTGTAAATACAATGTAGACATCAGGCATTTGCGAAGAATGTTTACATGTAACTATGGTGATACGAATCGCCGAGGGAGAAACAGACGCGCACTCTGACTACCACAAGTGTACACGTGGTAACCATGGCGACGGACGTCACCATGGCGGCGGACGTCACCATGGGAAGGAGAGCCGTGCGCTCCGGAGAAGCGTGTGTTGTCAGGGACGCGAGAGTGAGTAGCGATGGTAACCATGGCGACGGACGTCACCATGGCGGCGGACGTCACCATGGGAAGAGAGCCGCGCGCTCCGGGGAAGCGTGTGTTGTCAGGGACGCGAGAGTGAGTAGCGGTGGTATGACACTCACCCGCGCCGGGAAAATTATGACAGCCGGTTAAGTTTTGAAAGTGGATATAGGTAGGAGCCTTTGATGTACATGTGGACTAATCGCGATTGATGATATTTGAGGCATTAAGATTGTATGTTTTCATAGTGTAGTTTTCTAAGAAACCGGAAGTCCTTTGCGTTCCATTAGGACTTCCGGATATGACATTTGCGTTCCAAAAGGAGTTTATCCCGGAAGTGTGTACCCGCGATTTTGGCGGGAATTTTGAAACAGGAAATAGGTTGAATGCAACCTATTTAAGCAAGGTTATGGAGTGAAACAGTCATACTCCTGAGGAAGTCCAGCCGGAAGGGCAAGGACGAAACGCGTCGAGGTGACTGGTTCTGGTATTTTTGGTGATGGACTGACTTCATCATATCAGATAAGCTAAAAAGAATTTTTATATTGTACGGAGATTTTATTGTGTTGTGTTGAGAATAAAAATGGTGTAAAACTTTATTACACTATTGTCTCCGTTTTCTGTTTGTTTGCTCCTATCTCCCATACATGTTATTTTTGAGAAAAAAAGAATCCCAGTATCTGAGCAGAGATTTGTCCTGGATAACGGTGGATACTCATTGCTGAATTGTGCGAAAGAAACAGTGGTGGATTACCACCATCAACGGTACTCCTTGAATTTTTGGGGTGCTGTCAGTCTCCCTCTGTGTGGTGGAGGGAAGAGTACGAACATTGACGTATTGCACTAGGAGGCGCACATCTCACTCTTGTTTTCCAGATTACTTAATAAGGGCCTAAAGAACAGAGACCCATTGGAGGAGTGCTGCCACCCTGAAACAGAGGGAGAGTGCATAAGGAAGTATAGAGTTTTTTCTGGACTTTAAGGATTCAGTGAGACTGATTGAAGGAGGTTTTAGTTTTTTGTTTTGCGCTAAAAATACCACTACTTTTTTTTATATATATATATATATATGTAAATACTGATCGGCACTCCCCGAGATGTGTCCAGTAGTCAGCTGCCCTGGTGCCTTGTTATGTGCTCCTGCACAATACACACTATAGTTAAAGAGAACCAGCACTCATGGGTCTTACCAGCAAAAATTAAACAGACACTCAGGTCTAAGTCAGCAACGTTTCTTGAAAAAGGTTATACCATAAACCGAAACGTTGCTGACTTAGACCTGAGTGTCTGTTTCATTTTTGCTGTTAAGACACGTGAGTGCTGGTTCTCTTTACCTATTATATGGTTGCCCATAGCAACATCACATGTGAAGTAGAATACACATGTTCGTAAATTTCCTCCTAAGTCTCTTCAGTTCTTTTGCCATCTGGGATAGTGCAGGTTCAATTTATTTCACTGCTATGACGTGCAATGTCTTGTAGTTGCGGGCGCCATTTTTTAGTAGGTCAGAGACGTTTTTTTCTTTCTATCAGTTCTCAGACATTAAATGAAGAGAGAGACATATGTATAATTTGAATGAGTTTAAAAAATATATATCATAGTATTAGGTGTATTTATAAGGAACCTATTGGTAGTACATGGAAAACATTTCTTTCTTTATTATTTTATCATAAATGGATATAAACTGTTAATATTAATTTTAATATTGTTATTATATGTTAATTAATAATTTTATAAGAGAAACAATATAATCCAAAGAGAAAGTAAAAGGTTTTTATTAGAAGTTTTTATTGGTATATGCATAACATACATAACTCTCCATCATTGTGATGGTACAGCACCTGATATTCTTGGGAGGTCTCCCTGCCCAATGCTATTCAGGCCCTTCACTGCTTAGCTTCCACGTTCGGGTGTGGTTGGGCGTACCAGTGAGGGATGGCTGTATGATTTTGGATGGGAGATGCATGTACATATATTGTTCCCACCAGTTGTATTTTAAGTAGAATGAAAGATTAAGAATGTGAAAGGGGGGGTGTTTGTATTCCAACATTTCTGCTATGTTTGAGCTTCCCATCCCGGTACTATTCAGCAGAGGTTGGTATAGCATGTTACTGACCGCATTGTTGTATATTCTTTTGTTCAATATGATGAGGATATTTACAGGAAGGGTGCTATTTCATAGCTTTCATTGAAGCCATCTGGATGTAGGGTATTTATTTCAGAAATCCAGTACATTTCCCTGTGGGATAAGAGATTGGATAGGTATCCTCCTCTTTCTCCAAGGGTGACAAGTTCGATGCCTCTGAAGGTCATTTTTTCTGGATCTGAGTTGTGGTGCGTACTGAAGTGTTAAGAGACTGCATGCCTTGGTATTTTATTCTTTATGATTCTCACATGTTCTGTTATGCGGATTTTGAGCATCCTTTTGGTCTTCCCGATGTAACGTAGTTCACATGGACATTCAAGCATATATATGACCGATGTTGTGTTACAGTTGATGAATTGTTTTGTCTTAAACGCTTTGGTTTTGTCTTTATTGAAAAAGATCTTCCTATTGGGATGTAGATATTTGCATATATTACAGTGTCCACACTTGTAGCTTCTGGTGCATTTTAGTAAGTCCTTATTTTGTGTCGTTATTTCTCTCAGCATACTGGGGGCTACGAGATCTTTCAGATTCTTCGGTTTCCTATATATAATTTGTGGGTTGTCCGGTAGAAAGTCCTTCATAATGGGATCTATCAGAAGGATGTTCCAATGCTTGTTTAATGCCTCAGACAGTATAAAGAGATGAGCTGCCACAGGCAATCAACAACACTATGGTATATAACACAAGAGTGCTATGACCTAATTTACATACAGCGCAATACTTTCCCACCATGCTCTAAACCCCACTGTCTGATCACAGAGCCTGGGGGAGCTGCTGCAGTCATAGGTGCAGTCACTGTGAGACCAGGAAATGCTGGATCACAGGGCAGCAGCAGTCAGGAGCTTCCAGCAGCGTGCAGAGATGCTGAGTATTTTAAAATGGCTGCCAGAGCCGCGTGATAGCTGGGGGAGTGACATGGCCTCTGGGAGAAAACCCTGCTGTAAGCTCCCCTCCCGGCCAGCTCCATCCTCTTACAATGTGCCATCTTTGTTAAGGTGGCCTAGGACCGCCGGCAGGAAATACTCACAACTGCCCAGGCTGGCCGGTGGCGGTATGGCTGGGGGAGGATCGACACGCGTGCCGCCTGAGGCGGTGTCTGTTACAGTTCCAGAGATGGTGGTCTCAGCTGCCAGGGACCGGGGCATGAGCTGCACGCAGTTGCGCTCCGGCCAGCCTTGCAACGTGTGCAGGACACCAATACAGAAGCCCCTGTGTGTCACTACCGATGTCCTCTGACATTGTACAAGAGGCAGCTAAACTGATACAGTTAACAATATACTTCTGACAGGCTGTGATAGTGTTAACACAGTATAAGAGACACAGCACACATACAAAGGCAAATAATAAAGTGGCACTGAGCTCCGCAAAGCACTATGGCCGGCAGGAACATAAATTGATGTAACCTGTGCTCCAGTAGGAAAGGTACAAGGGGGACTAGTCAAGAGGTGGAACCCTGGAATGGCTGAGTGCTCTCTGTGTCACTCTATCACTATGCAGCAGGCAGGCAGGAAGGGATCAGGGAGACTTACATGGGTATATTCCTTCCTCCTGTCCCCGAGAGAGCCCACTCCCCCTACTAGCAAATGGCCACCCAGGGATTTTGACCTCATGCGGCGCCGGTAATATGGCAGGGATCCGGTGCGCGCTGGATGACCCTACTTACCGGTGCTGCTGTCCACACACACACCGTTCCCTGGTGGTCCAGCGGGACGGATGGCAGACCAGTCCGGCTGCTTGCTAGTGCAGCCCGGCGGTCCCCCTCGCCGGTCTGTTACAGCCGCTCCAGCACGTACAGGAAGCGCGTTACCTTAATCGGTGTCCTGAAGCCCAGTGACGGCTGTCGGTCTCCCAGGGCCCGGGACCAGCCAGATACACCTCCATCTGTGGCAGCCAGTGGTATGCGGTTGCCAGGTCCAGGTGATGGGCCGGCAGTGCATGGGGTCTAACTGACCCCCAGTGCTGCTACCCTGTCACTGACACACAGTCAGTGTAAAAAGAAGAAAAATAAAATCTTTAAAACAGAAGTAAGGCTGCATAAGGCAGCCCCTATCTATAGCGTGCATGTCAGCTCCTGCCAGCACATCTAAAACTGAAAGTAGCTAGGCCTGGAGGCGGGGTAGAGGAGGGGGGAGGGGCTGGGCCATTCTGGGAACAGTCAAGAAGTTTAACCATTCTGGTGCTGGAAGGGTTCGTGACCCACTTTCTACCCACTGTAATCCCTGTGCGCTCATATACACTGACATGCACTCAGTCCTCACTATACACCGACGTGCACTCATATACACTGACATGCGCTCAGTCCTCACTATACACCGACGTGCGTTCATATACACTGACGTGCGCTCAGTCCTCATATACACTGACGTGCGCTCAGTCCTCATATACACGACGTGCGCTCAGTCCTCATATACACGACGTGCGCTCAGTCCTCATATACACAACGTGCGCTCAGTCCTCATATACACAACGTGCGCTCAGTCCTCATTTACACAACGTGCGCTCAGCCCTCACTATACACTGACGTGCGCTCATTCCTCAAATACACTGACGTGCGCTCAGGCCTCACTATACACTGACGTGCGTGCGCTCAGTCCTCATACACACGACGTGCGCTCATATACACGGACATGCGCTCAGTCCTCACTATACACTGACATGTGTGCAGTCCTCACTATACACCGATGTGCGCTCATATACACTGACATGCACTCAGTCCTCACTATACACCGACGTGCACTCATATACACTGACATGCGCTCAGTCCTCACTATACACCGACGTGCGTTCATATACACTGACATGCACTCAGTCCTCACTATACACCGACGTGCGGTCATATACACTGACATCAGAATCAGAATCATCTTTATTGGCCAGGTATACTTGCGTATGCTTGGAATTTTTTGTGGTAACAGTGCAGCATCAATCAGGGAACACAAAGGAAGTGGGAAGAGAAGCATAAACATACATCACATACATTTCACATATATCTAGAACAGTTCGAGTTAGTATTTAGTATTGACATGCGCTCAGTCCTCACTAAACACCAACGTGCGTTCATATACACTGACGTGCGCTCAGCACTCACTATACACTGACATGCGCACAGCCCTCACTATACACTGACGTGCGCTCAGCCCTCACTATACACTGATGTGCGCTCATATACACTAACAAGCGCTCAGTCCTCACTGTACACTGATGCGTGCTCAGGGCAGGGCTTATCGCGACACGTACATGATGATTCTATACCTATTACAGTAAGGCCTAACATATCCTGGAAATCAGTGTGGTTATCGTGGCCATGGCTATAGAATACATATTTAGTGGTACCTGGACCACAAATCACTCATCAGAAGGCGTCCTTTGAGCAGCATGGAATCCAGCTCACCAGAATAATACCTCCATCATCACATAGAAGAAGGGACATTATAGTGAGATTATAGGACAGTGATTCCCCCATTGTCTGAGACTAGATCGGTCTCTCCATATGGGAACAGCTGATGTGGGCACTACGCTTCTCCACCTTCTCCTCCTGGTGTGTGGAGTAATGGTGCATGATCACATTGTTCAGTGTATCGGTAGGATTGACACTATGGGCAGTATTCAATGAGAATACTGGCGACGTGCAGCGAATCCTGTTTAGGATTCGCTGCACATTCGCCACTGCTCGCTGCGTTCCGGAGCCTCGCCGGCTCCAGTATTCAACGAGTCAGGGGCTCACTGCCCCTGACTGGCGAATTTTAACTCGGAGCCCGAGGACGGCGACAGGCAGGGAGATGGAAGTCTCCCTGCCTGCCCCAGAACGTTTGTGGGGGGGAGGTGGGCTCCCCGGGAGCCAGGCAGCACAGGCTGCCCTCCGGGGGTGCCAGCAGGGGACCGGGTATATTCACTACACCCGATCATGCATATGTAATGATCGGGTGAAGTGAATATATGAATATCTAATGAGCGGCTCGGCTCCGACCCCCTGCTGGCTGGTCTGTGTAAAAAAATAAATATATATATATATTTTAATTAAATATATATTCATGTGCTTACAGCACATGAATAAAAATAGCATGCCCATCCTCAGAATAAAATTCCTGATTTATTTACATCAATTGTAAAAAACAAAACACTTTATTTTAAAAGTTCACATTCCACTTCACCATAAAAAGATAGCGATTGCTACTCAGTGAATCATGGCGAAAAAAACCTTGAAATGTATTCGCCATCTGGTCATTGAATAGGGTGATTCACCGTTTTAGTCAAAAATTCGCCTTACAGCACAAAATCGCCATAAAAACCTGGCGAATCAGCCTCATTGAATACCGCCCTATATGTGAGGGATGAATCAAACCTTGGGATGAGATAAGTAACTGTCACTGTGACATGGCAGTTAGGAGCTGATTGGCTACTCCTTACCATTTGGTAACACAGTATATAAGAGGAAGCACTGTGAGGTGCATACTGGACTAACGCTGCACTCACTATACGCAGCACAGAGACACGTCACTTACCTAGGACTTCTATAGGAAATCAGCCATGCAAGAGAAAAGGAAAGACATTAGTGAGACATGCAGGCAAGCAGGGACACCCCAAACAGACCCCTCCCCCCAGATATAAGCACGCAACAGGCAGGAGATGGTTACGGCCTAGCAGGGCAGATATACATGTAATAGACCAACCTGTGTGACCAGTGCCAGCAGCTTGGTTACATAGGTGACAGACACATACCTCGCAGGCAGCTCTACACATGCATCCACATTGTGGCAGGGTTCCATGGTTACCATAACACCCACATTGTACCGGGGCCGCCCTGGTTACAGTAACCGACACCACATTGTTCCGAGGCCGCCCTAGTTACAGTAAATGGCACCACATTGTACAGGGGCCACCCTAGTTACAGTAACTGACAACACATTGTACCGGGGCCGTCCTGGTTACATTAACTGACACCACATTGTACCAAAGCCACCCTAGTTACATTAACTGACACTACATTGTACCGGTGCCGCTCTTGTTACAGTAAATAACACTACATTGTACCGGTGCCGCCCTGGTTACAGTAACTAACACTACATTGTACCAAAGCCACCCTAGTTACAGTAACTAACACTACATTGTACTGGTGCCACCCTGGTTACAGTAACTGACAAGACAAGACATTTGCCTACCGATCTAAATCGATGCATTGAGGATGCAGTCAACCTGGGCCTGCACTACATTCTGCAGCACCTGGATATGTCTGGTACCTATGCAAGGGTCCTGTTTGTCGACTTCAGCATGGCTTTCAACACAATCATCCCCAACATCCTGCACCCCAAACTACTCCGCCTAGGAGTCCCTGAAGCTACGGGTTCTTGGATTGTGGACTTTCTGACTGATAGAAAACAAGTTGTGAAAGCGGGGGAATTCACCTCCCAATTGCGGTCCATCAGCACAGGAGCCCCCCAGGGCTGTGTACTCTCACCCCTGCTCTTCTCCCTGTACACCAACGACTGCACCTCAGAGGCGCAATCAGTAAAGATAATCAGATTTGCTGATGACACTACCGTCATTGGCTTTATCAAGGATGGGACGAATCAGCCTACAGACAAGAAGTGGACCGATTGGCCCAGTGGTGCAGCAGCAACCATCTAGAGCTCAACCCACTCAAAACCGTTGAGTTGGTAGTGGACTTTAGGAAGAAGGCTGTTGGTGTTCCTCCACTAACAATTGCGGACAGTGTGGTGTCGCTAGTAAACTCCTTCAAGTTCCTAGGAACCACAATCTCCTTAAATGGGGGCCCAACACTGATACTATTGTTGGAAAAGCGCAGCAGAGGCTATTCTTCCTTAGGCAACTGAGGAAGTTCAACATCCCACAGAAGCTTCTGCTCTTCTTCTATTCTGCAATTGTGGAGTCTGTACTGTGCTCCTCAATACTGGTCTGGTGCGGCTCCGCCAGCGAGAGAGACAAATGCAGACTCCAAAAGGTAGTCAGAACTGCGGAGAAGATAATCGGGACAGACCTTCCCTCTGTCCAGGACCTGTACCTGTCTAGAGCAAAAAAATGCGGGCAACGAAGATAGTCAAGGACCAACTAAATCCTGGCCATGGCTTGTTTAACCTGCTGCCATCAGGCAGATGCTACAGGGCTATTCCCTCCAGGTACAGTAGAAGCCTAAAAAGTTTATTTTCTCAAGCGGTTCACCTGTTGACATGTGAACTCATGATCTCCTCACTGTCTAGTCGCGCCATAACCCTTTGCACATAATCTAACATGGACTCCCCTCAAAATAATTTATAGGACTGTACATGTTCCCCCACCTGTTTATATTGTTTATACTGTATGCTATTTACTTGTTACCCACCTAGCTGCTGCACAGCAAACCAAAAACAAATTCCTAGTATACGCAAGTATACCTGGCCAATAAAGCTGATTCTGATTCTGACATTGTACATGGACTTTTTGGCTTGTTTTGCTGACCATTAAGTGTAATAAGCGTCTGCCACCAGAACAAACATTTGGGCCACAAAGTGGCAGATGTATTAAGCTTTAAAGAGTGAAGACAAAGTATCACCCAATTAGCTTGTAACTGTCATGTTACATGCTATGTTTGATAAAGGACAGTTGGGAGCAGAGTGGAAGCTACTTTATCTCTCTCCAAGGCTTAGTGGTATCGGGCTCATGATAAATTGATTATAAGGCGACAGTCATAAGGTCAACCACTATTAGTCGACAGTGAAAAGGCCGACCTGGTCAAAATGTCATCATGAAAAAGGTCGACCTGAGAAAACACAAACTAAAAGACAAAAACATGGACACAAAAAAAATGAAAAACTCATGTCGACCTTTTCCATGTCGACCTTTGGCCCCTGTCAACCTTTCACTGTAGACCTTTGGCCCTGTCAACCAAATGACTGTAGACTAAGACATTGTAGATCTAAAATACCATAACTGTCTTACTACATCTGCCCCTTACACATGTCCATGTTACATCTCTCCTTTTTCAGAGCCGGAGGGAATACAGTAATGTCAGGACCCCGCTGCCACTAGACCTATCGCACTTCAGTACAAGTCACTAGAACAAGTGTTAAGATTGTGAGCTCTTGCGGATCTTACCTTTACGAGCTTTCTTCTGAAGCTTTAGTGTATCAGAAGATTTTTTCTTGATCTCATGACGAGCCCGTTTGTATTCTGCAGGCAGAAACAGAGTACATAGAAAGATGTGCCGTCAGGATGGGAGGAGGTAGGGTAGGAAGGGAGGAGAAGCGGCGTAGGGTGGGAGGAGAGGCAGCGTAGGGAGTGAGGAGAGGCAGGGTAGGGTGGGAGGAGAAGCTGCGTAGGGTGGGTGGAGAGGCAGCGTAGGGTGGGAGGAGAGGCAGCTTAGGATGGGAGGAGAAGCGGCCTAGGTTGGGAGGAGAGGCAGCGTAGGGTTGGAGGAGAGGCGGGGTAGGGTGGGAGGAGAGGTGGAGTAGGGTGGGAGGAGAGGCAGTGTACAGTATGTTTTATTACCTCGTGCATGTTCTTTGTCCAGTGTGTTTGCTGTTTTCTTCCAGTCTTCTATTCGTTCCTGCAGGGGGTTTATTAAACTCTCCATGAGGGCACTGTAGAGGCAGATAGAGGAGCAGTCAAGAACTTGTGTCATTAGATATATCCAAACGCATAGAGAAGACAGACGATGGACATTATGGCTGGTCAGATGGAGAACACGGACTGTTACAGGGATAAGGTAACATTATGGCTGGTCAGATGGAGAACACGGATTGTTACAGGACACTGCTGGGATACAGTGACATTATGGCTGGTCAGCATATACAGCAGGTTACGAGTGATCTTTGGGGGCTGGTATAGAACTAATATATATATATATATATATATATATATATATATATATATATATATTCTGTAACAACACTCACCCAGCCTCCAAGAAGGATAGGAAAGGACCAGCACTCACAGGTTTGTTGAAGAAAAGAAGTTTGTATTGCGTTTTCACAGCATGATAAGTTACAAGCAGGCTGACCCAACAGCCGTTTCCACTGGATACCTTAACCAGTCTTCATCACCCCTGATGAAGACTGGTTAAGGTATCCAGTGGAAACGGCTGTTGGGTCAGCCTGCTTGTAACTTATCATGCTGTGAAAACGCAATACAAACTTCTTTTCTTCAACAAACCTGTGAGTGCTGGTCCTTTCCTATCCTTCTTGGAGGCTGGGTGAGTGTTGTTATCAATTGTTTATGGACCCTGCACCGCCACCTATATCATGATGTACTTTGGAGTGCCGTCTTATCTCTATCTATATATATCTGTAGAGAAGGGGATGGAAGGAAGCGCTATATATAGTGCAATATTATTTTGATAAAAAGAAGTTTATTTTATGCACATAAAACTGAACCAACGATACACTGCTCGTACCATTGAATTCCTCAGTGTGGGCTACAAATACCACATGGTGTGTTCGATAATAAAACCCGGTCACCGTCTGTCCCTGATGCTGCCTCCTGGCAGGGTCCGCTCTGTCACCTTAGCGCTCACGGCACTTCACGGTAGAAGATCAGCGTGTACCCCTAAGCTTACACGCAGCAGGACTTCAGACTTGGTGTGTCAGTTTGCGTCAGGTAAGACACGCCCAAACGCGTTTCGCCTGTGGCTTTGTCAGTGGGCTGTCCTACCTGACGCTACCTTGGTCTATTTCTACCCAAACAATTAACATCAGCTGGTGTATTAACCCCGCTCACTCAGGACACGGCTCAATCTATTTAAAATTGACTACGGCTCATGTAATGTTCAGCCTGTAACTGCTATTCCAGCCAGATCGGAATTTAAAACATTAAACAACACATATACCTTAAAAACACACAAAGACTTAAAAGCGGGACATGGATTTTTAAAGTGCATACTAATTAGTAAAGGGGATTAGCCACAAACAGGGCACTGATATTTTTTGGTTTAATTATTTCAAGATAAAGGCAGAGCACCTCCACAATTTCCTTTCCACCTATGAGAGATGGATATCTTAATGATTTTTCCTTATCCTGGGTCAGCGAGGTTTTACAAGTTTTCTACATCATACACACCAGGCAATTTTTCTAAAAGATCAAAGTACATCATACATAGCAGGTAATTTATCCAACTGGTCTAATACACATTAGGCGATTTTCATATATGGTCAAATCCATCATACATAGTTGGCGGTTTTTCAATATAGTCAAGTACAGCCCCTCAGGAAGATTTTTTTACAGGTATAAAGTTTCTACACATGTATATAGTAGTCTGGGACCAGGATCAGAAATGTAGCCATACCTCTTATAATTATTCTTTATCTAAATGCTATATTAATATATGTATACAAAGGGCTTCTTACGTGTTGGCAATAAACGGTGTTATCTCGCAATTTTCATTAAGCCCGTTAGGTATAATTGTGTCCAGAGTAAAGGCCCCCATACACTAGGGCGACTTGTCCTTAGGACAAGTTGCCCCCGACTTCCCCCTGAGCTTCCCCGGCTGCTCCCCGGGGGAGCTTGATTAGATTGGCACTTGATGTGCCATTTTTTACATGTGATAAATCGTCTCGATTTATCACATGTAAAAAACCCGGGGAGCAGGGGGGGGGGGGGCTAAGAGGTGGGAGCTGGTGGGAGCAGGGGGGCTGGGGACGCTGCGGGGGACACGTCTGTGTCCCCCCGCTGCTGGGGACGCTGCGGGGGACAGCGTCTGTGCGGCGAGAAGGTAGAGGGAGCAGGGGGGGCTGGAGACGCTGCGGGGGACACAGGCTGCATAGAGCCAGGCAGGGGGAGCCGGCCGGGAGCTGTCAGTAATGAATAAAAAAAAAAAGCCCATACAATGAATGGGCAGCCTGTGATTGGCTGCTGAGCGCTCTCTCAGCCAATTGCTGACTGGCTGAGAGAGCGCTCAGCCAATCACAGGCCGCCCATTCATTGTATGGGCTTTTTTTTTTATTCATTACTGACAGCTCCCGGCCGGCTCCCCCTGCCCGGCTCTATGCAGCCTGTGTCCCCCGCAGCGTCTCCAGCCCCCCCTGCTCCCTCTACCGCTTTGCCGCACAGACGCTGTCCCCCGCAGCGTCCCCAGCAGCGGGGGACACAGACGTTTCCCCCGCAGCGTCCCCAGCCCCCCCTGCTCCCTCCACCGCCCCACTAGGTCCCAAGTCGGGTGGTCGGACGTGCAGCAGGTCCGACCACCCGACGCAGATCCGATGCGCACGGGACCGCGCATCGGATCTGAGGGGACATCAAAACTAGCCGATTTTGGTCCGATTTCGGCCAGATCCGACTGATCTGGCTGAAATCTGACCAAAATCGGCTAGTGTATGGGGGCCTTAAGTATCCAATGGGTCTCCCTTCTTAACAATTGCTTATCAAGATGACCTCCTCTCTTATCTGGCAGTACCAATTCTATCCCTTTAAATTTAAGGCCACTTGCATCTCCTCCATGATGTTCTAGGAAGTTCCGGGGAACACTATGATTCGTGATTTTATTCTTAATGTTCCTAGTATGTTCTAGGATCCTTATTTTTAGGACACGTTTGGTCTTTCCAATATACATATATCCGCATGGACACGTCAATGCATATATAACTGATTTACAATTACAGTTGATGAAGTTTCTTATTTTATATTTATTTCCATTTTTGTCCTCGATCTCCTTGAAGCCCTTTTCACCCAGTGGGCACACCTTACACTTTCCACATGTGTAAAAGCCGACAATGCCACCCAGTGGGCGTGCCGCATTTGTTTTTATGGGCTCCAAGCAGCTCTTGGACACCAAAGATTATATATTTTTGGCCCTTCTAAAAATCAGACCCGGTCTGTCAGGTAGTTCATTTTTCATTATAGGGTCCAACTGAAGAATATGCCAATTTTTCGTTATAACATTTCGAATCTGTTTCTCAGCATTATTATGGCAACTGGTGTATTCCAAATAGCTGTTGGAATCCACCGCCTTAAAATGTGTACAGGTTTCTATTTTGTTATTGTGGCTACTTATGCTGAGATCCAGAAATTCCAGTTTGCACTCATCAACTACATATGTAAATTTTAAGTTATATCTATTAACATTTATTTTGTCAACAAATTCTTTAAAATCAGGAATTGTCCCGTCCCAGATCACTATCACGTCGTCTATATAGCGACGAAACACAATGGGCAGTACGGATGGTGTAATGGTTAGCATTACTGCCTCACAGCACTGAGGTCATGGGTTCAATACCCACCATGGCCCTAACTGTGCGGAGTTTGTATATTCTCCCCGTACTTGCGTGGGTTTCCTCCGGGTACTCCGGTTTCCTCCCACAATCCAAAAATATACTGGTAGGTTAATTGGCTCCCAACAAAATTAACCCTAGAATGTCTGTGTGTGCATGTACATGTGGTAGGGAATATAGATTGTAAGCTCCACTGGGGTAGGGACTGATGTGAATGGTGAAATATTCTCTGTAAGGGGCTGCGGAATCTGTGTGCGCTATATAAGAAACTGCTAATAAATAAATAAATAAATAATGATGCGCGGGTCAGCATATGTCGCCAACATCTCAGACTCCCATTGTCCCATGTACAGGTTTGCTACCCATCGCCGTCCCGCAAACCTGTACATACCACTCCTCCAGGAACATAAAATAATTACATCTTAACACAAACCCTAGGCATTTGCAAATGAAATCTATTTTGGCCCTCTCAATTGTTTCATCCGACTCCAACACCTTTCGGATTGACTCAATACCTCCTGCATGTGGTATCGCAGTATATAAGGATTGTACATCTATGGAACACCATTTATAGGAGTCTTTCCACTCTAGTTCCTCCAATGCCTTTAGAATATGCGTCGTGTCCTGCACATAAGATTTTAGTTTTGGTACATACCCTTTTATCTGACTATCAACATACTCTGAAATCCTTGACGTTAGTGATCCTATGCCACTTATAATTGGACGACCAGGGGGGTGGGAAATGCTCTTATGGATCTTGGGTATATGGTAAAATACCGCTATACGTTGAGTTCTATTCAGGAGGTAGGCAAATTCCTCCTTACAAATACATTTATTTATTAAACCTTCTTTGAGTATTATCTCAAGTTCTTCTATATACTGTTCTGTTGGATCCTTTTCTAGTTTTTTGTAGGATACTCCATCATTCAACAAATTGTATGCCTCTTTTTCATAGAACTCCCTGTCCATAAGAACAATCCCACCCCCCTTGTCAGCATTCTTAATGACCAATTCTTTGTTTTCAGACAAATTTTTTAATGCTTTTGTTTCGGACGCTGTCAGATTTTTTGCTTGCCTCGTTGTATCGATTTTTTTCAAAATCTTGCTTGGCTAATTTTGCAAATAATTCTACATAAGGGCCTTTTGATTCCACAGGAAAAAATGTTGATTTTAGTTTCAATCCTGAACTATTTTGGCTTTCCCAATTCTTTTCTATAGCATTGGATTTTCTCAGATAATGGCGTTTTAACGTTAAATTACGTACATATAAATTCAGGTCTATATACAGTTTAACCTTATTCAAGTTGCAGGTTGGGGCATAGGAAAAGCCTTTTTTAACCCCTTCATGACAGAGCCAGTTTGTGCCTTCATGACAGAGCCCTTTTTTTCAAATCTGACATGTCTCACTTAAGTGGGGATAACTTTTTTTTGCTTTTACTTATCCCAGTGATTTTGAGATTGTTTTCTCGTGACACATTGTACTTCAAGTTAGTGGTAAATTTTGGTCGATACAGTCTGTGTTTTTTTGTGAAAAATACCAAAATATCGTGAAAAAATGGAAAATTTAGCAATATGCAAAATGTCACATTTTCTGCTTGTGAGACAAATAATCATACCACTCAAAATAGTTAATAACTAACAAAGACCATATGTCTACTTTATGTTGCAATCATTATTTCAACCTCCTTTTCATTTTTTTGGACACTAGGAGGCTTCAAATATGACTAGCAAATTCTCAAATTTTCAAGAAAATTTCAAACACTGATTTTTTTAGGGACCAGTTCAGTTCTGATGTGACTTTGAGGGACTTGTATGTGAGACACCCCCATAAATGATGCCATTTCAAAAACTGCACCCCTCACAGTATTCAAAACAGCATTTTGGAAGTTTGTTAACCCTTTAGGTGTTTCACAGGAATTAAAACAAAGTGTAGGTGAAATTTCAAAATTTCTTTTTTTTTGCAGAGTTTCAATTTTAATACATTTTTCTAACGAATACAGTAGATTTTACTAGAGAAATGTGACTAAACATTGATTCCCCCAATTCTTTTGTTTTCAAAAATATCCTATATGTGGCCCTAGTGTGCACGTTGACCAAACCACAGGCTTCATAATAGAAGGAGCACCTACTTGATTTTGGAGCCTCCTTTTTATGAGATTTTTTTTTAGGCACCATGTAGGTTTCTAGGCACCATAAGTGCTAAAAGTTAGGAACCTCCCCCACAAGTGACCCCATTTTGCAATCTACACCCCTCAGGGAATTCATCTAGGGGTATAGTGTACATTTCAAACCCCCAGGGGTTTCACCAATTTTGGTACAACTGGGATGTGAAAATGGAAAATTACATTTTTTTACACAAACATGCAGTTCTGGCTCAAAATTTTTCATTTTCACAAGGAATGAAGGAGACAAAGCACCCCAAAGTCTGTGCCCCAATTTCTCCCGAGTACGGCAATGCCTCACATGTGACCAAAAAATACCAGTTGGGCGCATGGCAGGACTCAGAAGGGAAGGAGTGATTTTTGGATTTTGCAGCACAGATTTTGGTGGAATGAATGGTGGGTGCTATGTTGCACCAATACAGTGGAACCCCCCCACAAGTCACCCCATTTTGCAAAGTACACCCCTCAGGGAATTCATCTAGGGGTATAGTGTACATTTCAAACCCCCAGGGGTTTCACCAATTTTGATACAACTGGGCAGTGAAAATGAAAAATTACATTTTTTTACACAAAAATGCAGTTCTGGCTCAAAATTTTTCATTTTCACAAGGAATGAAGGAGACAAAGCACCCCAAAATCTGTGCCCCAATTTCTCCCGAGTACGGCAATGCCTCACATGTGACCAAAAAATACCAGTTGGGCGCATGGCAGGACTCAGAAGGGAAGGAGTGATTTTTGGATTTGGCAGCACAGATTTTGGTGGAATGAATGGTGGGTGCCATGTTGCATTAGCAAGACTCCCAAAGCACCAATACAGTGGAACCCCCCCACAAGTCACCCCATTTTGCAAAGTACACCCCTCAGGGAATTCATCTAGGGGTATAGTGTACATTTCAAACCCCCAGGGGTTTCACCAATTTTGATACAACTGGGCAGTGAAAATGAAAAATTACATTTTTTTACACAAAAATGTACTTCTGGCTCAAAATTTTTCATTTTCACAAGGAATGAAGGAGACAAAGCACCCCAAAATCTGTGCCCCCATTTCTCCAGAGTACGGCAATGCCTCACATGTGACCAAAAAATACCAGTTGGGTGCATGGCAGGACTCAGAAGGGAAGGAGTGATTTTTGGATTTTGGAGCACAGATTTTGGTGGAATGAATGGTGGGTGCTATGTTGCATTACCAATACAGTGGAACCCCCCCACAAGTGACCCCATTTTGCAAACTACACTCCTCAGGGAATTCATCTAGGGGTATAGTGTACATTTCAAACCCCCAGGGGTTTCACCAATTTTGGTACAACTGGGCTGTGAAAATGAAAAATTACATTTTTTTTTACACAAAAATGTACTTCTGGCTCAAAATTTTTCATTTTCACAAGGAATGAAGGAGACAAAGCACCCCAAAATCTGTGCCCCCATTTCTCCAGAGTACGGCAATGCCTCACATGTGACCAAAAAATACCAGTTGGGTGCATGGCAGGACTCAGAAGGGAAGGAGTGATTTTTGGATTTTGCAGCTCAGATTCTGGTGGAATGAATGGTGGGTGCTATGTGGCATTAGCAAGACCCCCGAAGCACGGTGAAATGATGAACCTAATAATCCATAGATGTGTGGTATATTTTGAAACACTCCTTTATACATAGGCCGGGTTTGTCGGGGCAAGTTTCACAGTGGAAAATAGTTTCCTTTCTTATTCCCTTTTTATAGCAAACTTTGCACCTTTTTTGTGTCCTGCCCTTTCTTGCAGTGGAGGGGATTTCGTTGGGAAAATGCTGCCCTGGTACAATACGGGGGCCAGTACTAGAAGTACTGGGGCCCTCTGCCTGCTGGTTCCCAAATATTAGGCCCTTTATGACTTCCTCTTGAAAGTGCATAAATGTCCCCCTCTGGCCGGTAGAACGGAATAGCACGTAAGCGTTATACAGTGCCATCTGGATGATATACACGGCCAGCTTCTTGTACCAGATATTTGTTTTCCGCAGGGCACTGTACGGCTTCAGTACCTGATCTGAAAGATCCACTCCGCCCATGTACTTATTGTAATCTAGGATACAATTTGGTTTTGAGGTGTGGGTACTGGTACCTCGTACAGGGATGGAGGTGGTACTGTCTCCATGAATTGTTGTCAGTATAAGGACATCCCTCTTGTCCTTATATTTGACCAACAACATATTTTCGGTGCATATTCCCCTGCTTTCACCCCTTCTCATTACTTGGGCAATGTGCGTTTTTGGGAGGCCTCTTTGGTTCTTACGCACAGTACCGCAAGCTGCTGTACCTCTTGAACCAAGGGCCTTAAACAGGGGGATGCTGGTGTAAAAGTTATCCACATAGAGGTGATAACCCTTATCCAGGAAGGGGTGCATTAAATCCCAGACAATTTTTCCACTAACACCTACGAGGGAGGGGGGGCATTCTGGCGGTTCAATTCTTGAATCCTTCCCTTCATATACCCTAAACTTGTGGGTGTACCCTGTGGTGCTTTCACACAGCTTATACATTTTTATGCCATACCTTGCCCTCTTACTGGGAAGGTACTGGCGGAATTTAACCCTTCCTTTAAAATGTATAAGGGACTCGTCGATGCTAATACATTTATCAGGGATGTATAGCTCTGCAAATTTGGCACTGAAATGATCAATGACCGGCCTGACTTTGAATAGCCTGTCAAAGGTGGGATCATCTCTGGGTGGGCACTGTGCATTATCGGTGTAATGTATAAATTTATGGATTGCCTCAAAACGAGTCCGAGTCATGGCCATACGGTAAAATGGGGTGCTGTACAGAACATCTGTACTCCAATATTGCCTAATTTGTGGCTTTTTTACTATGCCCATATGAAACACCAGACCCCAAAACGTCATCATCTCTACTGCATCTACAGGGGTCCACCTAGCAAATGATGACGTGGGGTTTTGAGCAATAAACTGCTAGGCATATAAATTAGTTTGGTCCACCATTAAATTTATAAAATCATCAGAGAAAAATAATTTGAAAAAGTCAATTTCTCTGAGACCTGTGGAATCAAATTGGATTCCTGGCATGGCCAAAAACTCAGGAACCTGGGGCTCAAAATTGTCTGGTGGTGGGGTCCATACGAGATCAATTATTGGGGGGGGGGTCTCAGCTGCTCTACGGGGGCGTCTTTGAGGGGGTCCCTCATCACCAGAGGAGGAAGAGGAGCTTAAGACGAATCCTTCAAATTCCCCGCTTGCCTCACTGGCTGTGTCAGAATCAGAAGCAAGCATGGCATATGCCTCCTCCACTGAATACATTCTTCTGGATGACTGGGATGACATTTTTATTTTTGTGTTACTGGTAGTGAAATGTTTCAACACGTGTATAGTGTAGGGGGGGGGTACAAACTTTATTTCAACCCGGGGGGTATGTAGTGTGTAGTGTAGAAAAAAAAATACTTTATACAAAAAAAAAAAAATTGAAGGGGTTAAAAAAAAAAAAAAATTGAAGGGGTTAAAAAAACAAAAAAAAAGGTCCTGCGCCAAAAATTGAGCACAGATGTTGGTCAGTAACGTCCGTCACTGAACAGCGCTCAAAGGCAACAGGAATTTGATCAAAAAAAAAAAAAAATAGATCAACCCTGTGCCGAAAAAGCTGATCAGTGATGTACGTCACTGATCAGCGCACAGTGGCCACAGGACACCCACAAAATCACAATGTGTGTAAAAAAAAAATTAAAAAAAGACCACACAGCACCCACAAAAAAAAAAAAAAGGTGATCAGTGATGCGACACTGATTACCAGTGAGGGGCAGCAGGTGCACAACCTTTGGTGCAACTGGCAGCAACTGACAGGTATATATAAAAAAAAAAAACCTCTGCGCCTCCAAAAAGTTGCTGATCACCTCAGATATAGTGATCAGCACAAAAGGCGGGGGTAGCAGACACAAAATATACACTCTCTATCACTCTCTGTCACTATCTCTCTCTATCTCTCACTATCTCTCACTATCTCTCACTATCTCTCACTATCTCTCACTATCTATCACTCTAGGACACTGCAGCAGCAGCACTGACAGTTATATGTATAAAAAAAAACCTGCACCCCCAAAAAGGGGGGGTAGCAGACACAAAATATACACTCTCTATCACTCTCTGTCACTATCTCTCTCTATCTCTCTATCTCTCACTATCTATCACTATCTATCACTATCTATCACTCTATGACACTGCAGCAGCAGCACTGACAGTTATATATATAAAAAAAAAACCTGCACCCCCAAAAAGGGGGGGTAGCAGACACAAATCTCTCTATCTCTCACTATCTCTCACTATCTCTCACTATCTATCACTATCTATCACTCTATGACACTGCAGCAGCAGCACTGACAGTTATTTATATATAAAAAAACCCTGCACCCCCAAAAAGGGGGGGTAGCAGACACAAAATATAGCTCTCTCTGTCACTATCTCTCTATCTCTCTCTCTCTATCTCTCTATCTCTCTATCTCTCTATCACACTGCAGCAGCAGCAGGAAGTCTCAGGAAGTCAGATCCAGGAAGCGTCCAGCACGCTACAAGCAGTGATCAAGTGATCAGGTAAGGTATTTGCAAGGATCAGGTAAGTATTAGCAAGGATCAGGTCAGTATCACGGCAGATAGGCACGGTGACCGCTCTGCACGCTATTCCAGACCGGAATGGCGTCTGCAGCGCAGTCACCGTTAGTTTAAATGTCGCGCCTTGGCTGTGATTGGTCCGTGGGTCCCACGGACCAATCACAGCCTTGGGGGCAGGTGGGGTGAGGGTGGGGTGAGGTGTCATCGTCACCGATGACCCCCTCATGCCCCCTGACGCCCGGCGGTGATTGACACCTGTGTTACCGAGCGTCTGATTCGCTGGTAACACAGGAAAACGCTGTGAATGGCTGTTCACACTGAACAGCCAATCACAGCGATCGCCGACGGGGGGGCGGCATCGCAGCCCCCCCTGGGCATGCAGGGACATGTCTGCTGTCAGGGACAGCAGACATCGTCCCTCTGTCACTGCGTCTCGAGACGCAGTGACAGTTTAAAGTCATGACGTATATATACGTCATGTGTCGGGAAGTACTTCCCGGCCATGACGTGTATATATACGTCAAATGTCGTGAAGGGGTTAAGGACCTTTTTTTCTTCAGTTGTTAGGCTGTATTTAGATATATTGAAAATACCCTGATCTAATTCTTTTATTTCACATTCCATACTTTGGCTTCCCTTTTTGGACCCTCTTTTCCTCTTTTTCTGTACTTCTGCGTTTTGTTCCTAGGGGTATGAGGTTTGGGTCCATCAGACTGCAATTTTGCCCAGTCCCTCTCCGTTCTAAAAAAACCTCCTGATTATTTTGAGAACCAAGCTGATCAAATCTATTCGGATGACTATAGTCTCTCCACTCCTCCCGCCTGCTATTCTTTCTTACAAATTTTTTAGGCTGCTGCCAGTGATACCTGTCTGTATTAGTTCTCCTGTAAGAGGGCCTCCTTCCTGAATTATCATAGTGGTTTCTATTGCTGTATGGGGCATTATTTTTTATCTCTGTATTTTGGGATGAATACGTTTGGGATATTTACTGTGAAGTTTTATATTGTTAATTGTCTATTGTTAATTGTTGTGTGTGTGTAGTGTTAAAGTTTGTCATGTTTAGAAGCGGTGAGCAATATGGTAGGAGAGGCTAAGAGAGTGCTAGGATATTCTGTGAGAGGCTAATTGAAAACCCGCAGGCCCCTACCCAAAATACAGAACCCAACCTAAATGAGGAGGTATTCACTAATTTAGAGCGCCTTTTGATTAAGGAAGCAAAAACATGGTGGGATATCACAGGGCTGGAAAATTATTTAAAGTGTCAACGCATACCACGAGGTCTAAGATTATTGAAAGTACCCACCACTGGTCAGGAAAATACAAAGTTTATAGAGGAATGGGATAGAATCTTAGATGATTGCTCCCTCAAATTAATTAATCTACTGGGTCTAGAAAAGAAAAAAACCCTTAAAGAAACTGAAGATAAACTTGAACAACTTGAGGGTGAGTTCAAAGATCAAAAAGAGACAGGTATTTTTCAGTATCGCATGAAAGAAATAAATAAAAAGGTACAAAAAATAGAAGAAAAAGTAATAGATACCAAAATGCGAAAATACCAAAGAGACAAACAGGATTATGAACGAGGGCAGGTACGTAACTGGTCTCAACATATCAGGAGACCTGAAACGTATTCATCCCAAAATGCAGAGATAAAAAATAATGCCCCATACAGCAATAGAAACCACTATGATAATTCAGGAAGGAGGCCCTCTTACAGGAGAACTAATACAGACAGGTATCACTGGCAGCAGCCTAAAAAATTTGTAAGAAAGAATAGCAGGCGGGAGTAGTGGAGAGACTATAGTCGTCCGAATAGATTTGATCAGCTTGGTTCTCAAAATAATCAGGAGTTTTTTTTAGAACGGAGAGGGACTGGGCAAAATTGCAGTCTGATGGACCCAAACCTCACACCCCTAGGAACAAAACGCAGAAGAACAGAAAAAGAGGAAAACGAGGGTCCAAAAAGGGAAGCCAAAGTAAGGAATGTGAAACAAAAGAATTAGATCAGGGTATTTTCAATATATCTAAATACAGCCTAACAACTGAAGAAAAAAAGGTCCTTAAACAAGGCTTTTCCTATGCCCCAACCTGCAACTTGAATAAGGTTAAACTGTATATAGACCTGAATTTATATGTACGTAATTTAACGTTAAAACGCCATTATCTGAGAAAATCCAATGCTATAGAAAAGAATTGGGAAAGCCAAAATAGTTCAGGATTGAAACTAAAATCAACATTTTTTTCCTGTGGAATCAAAAGGCCCTTATGTAGAATTATTTGCAAAATTAGCCAAGCAAGATTTTGAAAAAAATCGATACAACGAGGCAAGCAAAAAATCTGACAGCGTCCGAAACAAAAGCATTAAAAAATTTGTCTGAAAACAAAGAATTGGTCATTAAGAATGCTGACAAGGGGGGTGGGATTGTTCTTATGGACAGGGAGTTCTATGAAAAAGAGGCATACAATTTGTTGAATGATGGAGTATCCTACAAAAAACTAGAAAAGGATCCAACAGAACAGTATATAGAAGAACTTGAGATAATACTCAAAGAAGGTTTAATAAATAAATGTATTTGTAAGGAGGAATTTGCCTACCTCCTGAATAGAACTCCACGTATAGCGGTATTTTACCATATACCCAAGATCCATAAGAGCATTTCCCACCCCCCTGGTCGTCCAATTATAAGTGGCATAGGATCACTAACGTCAAGGATTTCAGAGTATGTTGATAGTCAGATAAAAGGGTATGTACCAAAACTAAAATCTTATGTGCAGGACACGACGCATATTCTAAAGGCATTGGAGGAACTAGAGTGGAAAGACTCCTATAAATGGTGTTCCATAGATGTACAATCCTTATATACTGCGATACCACATGCAGGAGGTATTGAGTCAATCCGAAAGGTGTTGGAGTCGGATGAAACAATTGAGAGGGCCAAAATAGATTTCATTTGCAAATGCCTAGGGTTTGTGTTAAGATGTAATTATTTTATGTTCCTGGAGGAGTGGTATGTACAGGTTTGCGGGACGGCGATGGGTAGCATCTGCGCGCCAAGTCTCGCAAACCTGTACATGGGACAATGGGAGTCTGAGATGTTGGCGACATATGCTGACCCGCGCATCATTGTGTTTCGTCGCTATATAGACGACGTGATAGTGATCTGGGACGGGACAATTCCTGATTTTAAAGAATTTGTTGACAAAATAAATGTTAATAGATATAACTTAAAATTTACATATGTAGTTGATGAGTGCAAACTGGAATTTCTGGATCTCAGCATAAGTAGCCACAATAACAAAATAGAAACCTGTACACATTTTAAGGCGGTGGATTCCAACAGCTATTTGGAATACACCAGTTGCCATCTATCTGCTTGGAAAAATAATATACCATTTTCCCAGTTCTCCAGATTACGGAGAAATTGTAGTGAACTCCATAAGTTTGAAGAACAAGCAGATATATACACACAGAGGTTCCTTGAGAGAGGTTACCCTCTGTCTAATAGAGTCATCAAAAAATAGGGCTCTTAAATCAAAAAGATCTGATCTGCTAGTTTATAAAACAAAAAACAAGGACAAAAAAATGGTATGTCCATTTGTTACAGGTTATAATAATGCTGAGAAACAGATTTGAAATGTAATAAAGAAAAATTGGCATATTCTTCAGTTGGACCCTATATTGAAAAATGAACTACCTGACAGACCGGATCTGATTTTTAGAAGGGCCAAAAATATAAAATCTTTGGTGTCCAAGAGCTGCTTGGAGCCCATAAAAACAAATGCGGCACGTCCACTGGGTGGCATTGTCGGCTTTTACACATGTGGAAAGTGTAAGGTGTGCCCACTGGGCGAAAAGGGCTCCAAGGAGATCGAGGACAAAAATGGAAATAAATATAAAATAAGAAACTTCATCAACTGTAATTGTAAATCAGTTATATATGCATTGACATGTCCATGCGGATATATGTATATTGGAAAGACCAAACGTGTCCTAAAAATAAGGATCCTAGAACATACTAGGAACATTAAGAATAAAATCACGAATCATAGTGTTCCCCGGCACTTCCTAGAACATCATGGAGGAGATGCAAGTGGCCTTAAATTTAAAGGGATAGAATTGGTACTGCCAGATAAGAGAGGAGGTGATCTTGATAAGCAATTGTTAAGAAGGGAGACCCATTGGATACTTACTCTGGACACAATTATACCTAACGGGCTTAATGAAAATTGCGAGATAACACCGTTTATTGCCAACACGTAAGAAGCCCTTTGTATACATATATTAATATAGCATTTAGATAAAGAATAATTATAAGAGGTATGGCTATATTTCTGATCCTTGTCCCAGACTACTATATACATGTGTAGAAACTTTATACCTGTAAAAAAAATCTTCCTGAGGGGCTGTACTTGACTATATTGAAAAACCGCCAACTATGTATGATGGATTTGACCATATATGAAAATCGCCTAATGTGTATTAGACCAGTTGGATAAATTACCTGCTATGTATGATGTAATTTGATCTTTTAGAAAAATTGCCTGGTGTGTATGATGTAGAAAACTTGTAAAACCTCGCTGACCCAGGATAAGGAAAAATCATTAAGATATCCATCTCTCATAGGTGGAAAGGAAATTGCGGAGGTGCTCTGCCTTTATCTTGAAATAATTAAACCAAAAAATATCAGTGCCCTGTTTGTGGCTAATCCCCTTTACTAATTAGTATGCACTTTAAAAATCCATGTCCCGCTTTTAAGTCTTTGTGTGTTTTTAAGGTATATGTGTTGTTTAATGTTTTAAATTCCGATCTGGCTGGAATAGCAGTTACAGGCTGAACATTACATGAGCCGTAGTCAATTTTAAATAGATTGAGCCGTGTCCTGAGTGAGCGGGGTTAATACACCAGCTGATGTTAATTGTTTGGGTAGAAATAGACCAAGGTAGCGTCAGGTAGGACAGCCCACTGACAAAGCCACAGGCGAAACGCGTTTGGGCGTGTCTTACCTGACGCAAACTGACACACCAAGTCTGAAGTCCTGCTGCGTGGAAGCTTAGGGGTACACGCTGATCTTCTACCGTGAAGTGCCGTGAGCGCTAAGGTGACAGAGCGGACCCTGCCAGGAGGCAGCATCAGGCACAGACGGTGACCGGGTTTTATTATCTAACACACCATGTGGTATTTGTAGCCCACACTGAGGAATTCAATGGTATGAGCAGTGTATCGTTGGTTCAGTTTTATGTGCATAGAATAAACTTCTTTTTATCAAAATAATATTGCATTATATAGCGCTTCCTTCCATCCCCTTCTCTACAGATAAAAATTGGTTCTGCTTGGATCCCAGGACCCTATCCAGGTTGGAAGCAGCGGTCAGCTAAATCAGTGATGTAGTGCTAATTGGAAAAAGAGGGACAACTTTGTCCGGTGAACTGCCTTTGTATGAGTACCTATTACTGGACTTTTTAAAAGAACCCAGGCAGTTAAGCTAGCGCACCTCCATAATATATATATATATATATATATATATATATATATATAGCAGAGAGTCCCATGTCACAGGAAGACCAGCACCAGTCCAGTATATTCAATACATATTTATTGTCACAGAGGACATAAGTGAACAGCAAACGAACATGTCATCATGTCAGCATACAACACCCGTCAGGCTATACTTAGCATCAATTCAGCATAATTTCAGGCTGCAATCTAGCCTTTAGGCAACGTCTCCTCGACAGCCGTTTCGGCGCTTCCAGCACCTTTTTCATATAAAAATATATGATTCAGTTAAATGTACAACTCGTACGGGGGGGCGTGACTTGGGTGGACAAGCGAGCGGACGCGCTCTCCTGTTGCTCCCCGCTCCAGATATCCTGAATACCCATCCTGCATTGATATACCTCCACCAAATTACCTGTGGAGGTGGGAAAAGCCGTTTGCACCATTCTGAGAGCCTCGGACTCTGAACCCGGACCCCCGCTGTGGAGATAATCCAGCCTGCCGTAGTGGGTCTCCGGGGAGGATCAGGTGCCGGCGCCATCTTGCTGCTGCGGCTGTCGGGTGAGGAGCTGAGGCTCGGTATTCCTGGCAGCCGCGCTTCTGAACTGTCTTACACAGATCTCCACGCTGGTACTCTCTTGCACCACCGATTCATTGCTGACAGCCTCCTGTGGAGCCTCCAGCGCTTTTACACCTGAAAACGAGTGTAGCCCCGCCGCACATCATAGGGGTCGGGAGGAGACCGCGGCCATTTTATTCTGTGAGTCTATGCTGTACCAGATACCATTTTCCGATATTAACCTCTGCAACACTGAGAACACCTGACCCTTTGTATATACATCAGGAGTCATTGCTTATAAAGCACTCTGTAGCGCTTTGTCTCCGGTGACTTGGTGGATTGGGGTGGGGTGCGCTGGTTATCTCTCCGGCACCTGTAGCGGGGGAGCGGGACAGGGTCTCAATAGAGACCGCCCGGGGGGAGCCGGCATGGTCTAGCCCTCCCCACGAGTTTCCTGGACTGTGGCGTTCGTTGTAAACTGCTTTGATTCCTATGTTTGCCAGCTGGTATTAGTGTGTCCTGGCGATCCCTATTCCACACCGTCTCTCAACGCAGCTGTTTAAATATCCTGCAGTCTACTTCTAGTGACTCTCCTGGCCTATTCATATTTTTGTCAAATATGGAAGCCTATACTACACAGATTCTTAATGCAATCTATGCCTCCTCTGCCCGAATTTATCGCCAACTGGATGACGTTCATGGAGGTGTCATCTCCCATCACTATACTCCTGGAAGATGCGATATACCTTATGGGGAAGTTTACTCCTTGCCTAATGGCTATCTGATGTCTCCTGCAACCGCCCTGAACATTACACTTGATTCGTTCAACTATAACCACTTACCTTCCAAGCCTCATGGTCATATTATTCTTCAGAAAATTGATACTGATTTGGTCTGTTTCCAGTCTTCTCTCCTGCTATCAAAGTTTATATTTGACTTCTGGACATTGACCCCAATGTGCTACAGTCACCCCTTCATCTGTCCCCATGTGACTGATACCCCCAACAAAAAGCATGCTTGGTACTCTCAGGGTACAGAAAATTGGCCAGATTAGGGTTATACCCTGGTTTGGAGTAATGATTCTGCGGATAGCGCTTATACTACTACTAGCACATTTCAGTTGTTCACTTATATCTGGCGATAAGTTCTCTAATGGCTAGAATTCTGTATTGTGATGCACTCTATAGTTTTTATTGTTTTCCCTTTTTTTGTCTCCTTTAAAAAAAAATTACTTTAGGCTTCTATACTATGTGAAAAAATATGTATAGATCTACTATTGAAATTATTTATTCTACCTTAATATATGATCGTTCCTAAATACGGTATGCTATTATATTTGGGGAGATGTGCTGATTTAGCATAGCTAAGACTATTGTTATATGTTTGTAGCCCTCGATACATCCTTTCTATCATATCCTGTGTTTCACAACTTGGGGTGAGGGGGGGGGAGGCAGGCAGTTTCTATAAAGGGTTTCATGGGTAGATTTAGATTTAGTAAATGTAGGTATTGGGCTAGGGGTTAGTGGGTTGGGCTCCAGGTATGCCTAAGTTGGGGGTAGGTTATACAGGATGGGGGGTTTAGGGGGTGTTTGCTTTGGGTTCTTCTGGGAATATTTTTAGTTACGTATAGTAGGTTTATTTTAGGTTTTAGCATACAGTTTCTGGCGGATGGTAACTTACTGTTTACTCATTCTGACTATGAGATCGGGGTATACTGTCGAATACCTTCATTGCACAAATGCCCTTATATTTTTCCTGTTCTCTTGGTTGCCTGGATGGCGCCTCTGGGCAACTATGATTTATCTATATAGGCGATGGTAGTTGACACTTCTTTACTCATCCGGTGTAAATCTAATAATACAGTATGTAACTCACTGTTTATACTCACCTCGTATACATCTAATTTGCCTATGTCAGAACTTTAACGTTAGCTGTTTTTTCTATGTTTGAAAATTCAATAAAAAACACTCAATTTAAAAAAAAAATTAACAACTCGTACCCCTGTTATACATCAGCGTGGGCTAGAACTACCACGTGGTTTTTAATAACAAATACTGCGTCCACCGCCAGTCTCTCCTCAGTGCGATCGGGTTAGGGCTGCCGCGTGCTGTGTCAGTCTGACACGCTGGGATTGCTGGAGCACTTTTCCCCTCTCAGCTCTCCTAGCTGGTGGCTCGCAAACAGTTGCGTCTGATAGGACACGCTCAGACGCGTTTTGTCGATGACTTCGTCAGTGGGCTGACGAAGTCATCCACGAAACGCATCTGGGCGTGTCCTATCAGATGCAACTGATCGCACTGAGGAGAGAATGGCGGTGGAAGCGGTAATTGTTATTAAAAACCACATGGTAGTTCTAGCCCACGCTGATGTCTAACAGGGTACGAGTTGTACATTTTAACTGAATCTTTTAAAGCGATTTATACCTTTGATTTAAAACAATATTTTCACTTTGAAACGCTTCCTTCCATCTTCCATTCCAGAAATCTACTAATCCTGTGGGGTCCCGGGATTCCCTTGCAAAGGTTGGAAAGCAGCGGCCTAAAAGTAAATGAGGTCTAGTGCCTAAAAATCCCTGGAAGCTTTGACTTTGAATATATTACTGAAGCAGGTATCACTGTGAGGCTGCAAAGCTAGCGCTTCTCCATTCTTTCCACTTGATATATTATATATATATATATATATATATATATATATATATATATATATATATATATATATATATATATATATATATATACACATACATACATACATACATACATACACACTATATATATATATATATATATATAGCACTCACATCTAAATGTCAGGACCATAGACGGGGTGCACAGCAAAAGGTCATCCAATCCGGATAGCCAATTATATTCCAAGTGCTTAATAAAAAGCGAGGGCACTCACGATAGCAGCAAAAGTCAGCCAATTTTAATGTGTAAATGTGGGTTGAAACGTCGACTATCATGTGTGACTATTAAAATTGGCTGACTTTTGCTGCTATGGTGAGTGCCCTCGCTTTTTATTAAGCACTTGGAATATATATATATATATATATATATATATATATATATATATATATATATACATATATATACATATACACACTTACCCCCTCTTACAGGAAAGGATTGGAACCGGCACACTGATATGCAGTTGAAGAAATAAAGTAATTCTGTTCACCTGACAGCTGTTTCAACTGCATGGCAGCAGTTACCATCAGTTTGCCGTGCAGTTGAAACAGCTGTCTGGATGTGCAACTATGCTTGTACAATAAAATTACTTTATTTCTTCATCTACATATCAGTGTGCCGGTTCCAATCCTTTCCTGTAAGAGGGGGTAAGTGCATTTATATCATTTGATACGTTCCTGGCACCGGAACACAGTCTCCCATTAGAGTGCCATCCTGTGAAACATCCTTTTATATATATATATATATTCCACCTCTTCACCTGTACTTGAGTCTCCGAGTGCCGCTTATTTGTATCCTGTTTATATCCAGAGGATCCACTCCCTCTAGTCTGAGGGCACCGGAGCAAGGATTCCCAGGCTTACTTTTGCTAAGACCAGAGTGCCGGTCATATTGGATTGTGTGTGTATATATATATATCTCAAAAAGGAAAGACTGGCACTCCGGGGTCTTCAATAAACGTGCTGTATTGAGTGGCAACAAAAGCGACCAACGTTTCGGGGGTAGTCCCCCTTTGTCAAGGTGCGTGGTGATAACAAAGGAATACATGGTGAGTGCTTACCTTATAAAGGGTGAATGTAGGAGACGTGTCCCGCCGTTTGCCGCGCACCTGCCGCCGTCTGGTGTGTTTGCCGGAAGTGACTGGGTGAGACTCCAGTCTACTTCCGGTCTGTGGAGCGCTATGGAGCGCAAGCGTGCCGGTCGTCATGGTGACCGCCCTGTAATGAGTGTTCTGTGCCTGGCGGCTGGTGATTGGCTACGGCGTGTCACGGCTCCTATTACAAAGAAACGAAATACAATGAAATATACAGTTCTAATATAGTGATCCTTGCGCGAGACATGAATGTGACGTTGGAAAGAGATTCATGATAGAAAGTGATAAAAGTTGATGCTAATAGCCGTGATGAGATGCGCTACCTTCTATCTGCGCAATGTATGTGTCTAAGAGCCTGTGTGTATCGTGACAGGTCTATAAGGTTGTGACACTTCGTGGTGTGAGTGGAGGGCTCCTATTGTCTCAGGTGGAGATGTATGTAGGGATATTCTTTATGCGTGTAGCTAACGGTGTCCTAAGACTGTGGTTATGTGTTGTTAGGTCCGTATAGTCTATGTCTTATACAGTGACAATGTACTCTATGTTGACAATGTACTCTATGGGCAATGTTCCCACTTGCATAAATGCTGAAGGTACAGTTGGCAATCCGTGGGGTGCGCCCTATCTCTAACATGGGTGCTTCTTGGGGAGGGAGCCCCTATTTGGGTTCCCAAGGGCTATGCTTATGTTCTATGTGTGAGGCAAGACTGACTGCCCGCTTGGGTCGGTCTGCCCCCCTGTGTGTGACTCATTGGGGACTTTAAAGAAGGAGTGTGAACACTCCTGAGATTCTGTGGGGTCACTCTGACATTATGTACAAGTATATTTGTTAACACAGGAAGAAAATCAAAGGATAGCGAGATTAGACAGAGATGAAGAGAAAAGCACACTGATTATTAGGTCACTGTAGCATGATCTATGTCAATGATAATGGTCACCACAACGTTAGGCCTGTTGGGGACACCATAGGCTACATCTTCAATGAAGGAGAGTTATACATGTTACTACAATTGGATGGAGATGAAGCTAATCTGGAGCTTCTGGATACTAGAGGATTGTGATGTTCATGTTATTATACATTGGAAGAAAATACAAAGGATAGTAAGATGAGGAGGAGATGAAGAAAAAGCACACTTTAGGCTTGTAAGCCTACATCTATGTTTAGGATAAGTGTCTAAAGTGGGTGAAATAAAATCTAACCTTTATTTCTTCATATTTAAAATACATACATGCACACGTCAATTTTAATGCAAAGGACAGAATTTTATGCAGGAAATGCAAGTGAGATAACGCATAAAAAGTTTGGCGTGGTAATTAATCAATTAGAGTAAGTATGCAACACAAATGTTCTAAAATGATTATTAAACGACGTCCATCTGGTAGGCGAAAATGATTGCAGGGAATTTACCAGTCACAATCAATTAGTAAGCAAGAAAAAGTAATTACATAAGTATCAAATGTACCAATAAATAAATAAATGCGGCAGCTGATAAGGCGAAGATGAAACAACTAACATCGGTATTCAGACACTTCTTTCGATACCACAACTCAGAAACTTCACATTTAACCTTTTCGGGACTTGAACAAATCCATCTTGGTAGAAAAGGCGGGGACGTGAATCAAACCTTATTACAGAAGGAGAGCTGGTGGATCTTACAGGTAGACACGCTCTCTCCCAAAGGCCTTAATGAAGATATCAACTTTAGCTCATTCTTGTGATGTCATCAATATCCAAAACTTCCAACTATCCATTACACCTTTATTATAAACCAATTTGGCACACCAAATTTTCTTTCCCTATATTCAATACAGCCATTCTCTAAATTTCATTTACACCCCACCCATACCAACAAAGTTGGTTCTAATAGTAGGGCCTTCGTAAACAACTGCCCTTATATTTCCTTTGAGGTAGATGTCTAACGCTCTATATGTTTATTTTCAGATCCAACCCGATAAGGTTAGCAACACCATTTACGACGAATGAAAGCCATTTGGTCATATATCAATCCTAACAATGATTATTATTATTATTTCTTCTAGACAAATCCTGGGATTTATATTTGGGCCTAACGTATCACATGGTCACATGCGATATTCCTTTCGAATTAGCCTAGGGATTTGTTGTTCTGCAATATGTTTTTCTGTAATATATTTTGGTTAATCCATTATGTGTATATGTATCCAACTATATAATCCTTAATACTCATTGGGCACAATAATGGATCATATTTGTTACAGACACATAGCCGGTGCCGGAACCAATCGTGTCTATTATTATCATCATATATACATTTTTTGTGTTATAATCAATTATGTTCTAATCATAACAGTATATTTCTTATGCTAAATTGTCTCTTTTCAAAATTTTTAATAACTATCTTAATCTCTTTCAGGGTAGATAGAGCATGCCTGCTCACCCCTCTCAGGGTCAACAGAGCATGTCTGCTCACGTGGCCCATCCCTGTGGCATACTTCTTAAAAACATACTCCCATCACTTTATTTCCAATCCCTCAATTGAGGACCATCAGCCAAGTAATCACGTGCATAAAGCCTGTATATAATCCATGCTTAGCCCGGCCCACCTTCTTCTCCACATGGCTCAACCCAATGTTACTGAGTCCTAAATCATTTTTCTTATTTTTCTCATGTCTCCATATATATTTATAGATTCATATCCATAATTTAATCAATAATATCCCGACCAAGAACATTTATATTACCCTGCCCCTTTAAATCCCATCAGCACTTTCCTATCTCCATCTAAACCTTTTAGAATTAAATCTATTTAAAGAAATCAAACCCCCTCTTTTTGTCCTTACAACACTTTTTGTTGTATTAATATTTCTGTCCTGCACAATTTATAACGGGGGACATAACCCGACCATCTCTACCATATTAACTAATCATCTCATCACTCCTACTAATTAATGGTTTCCCGGGAGACTCACAATTAGACTTATCCTCCCACTAACTATTTTCGCATTACGATATACCTAATACACGTTTAACTTAATGTATATCCTTTTTTCAACATATCAATTTCAATCCTATCATAATACCATTTGCAGCATACTACTTAACAACAGCCCAATCCTATTTTTATTATTCCTACCCAAATATTATCCTGCACTTATAAATCGACGCAAGCTGTGTCTACATTTTCCAATCATTTGTAATCAACTGGTGTGTCCACCGCAACTGCATCAGACCCAAGCGGCAATCACACACCCACTAATTCATTGGGACATTCACATGTCCATCATGTGTCTAACATGCCGATTGGCTAGCCTCCCTCTTTTATTCAGACAGGGAGTCACCAGCCAGCACGTCAATGTGATCAAGCCCATTTGCGGCGAAACACGTGTCTCTTCTGACGTCAGGGCTTCCCAGCCACACGGACTACTCCTGTACTATCCCTCCGGCAAGTGCGGTCAAACAAGCTCGTTTCTACAACAGGACCTGACCGCTACGTACACAGGTATTAAATCCTCGTTAGAGCATTACATGTCACGGACAGACTCTGTGTCTGTTACCGGACCCTGCTGCCGCTAAGGCAAGCACTAACCCGCACGCTCGCATCCTACCTGGCAGGCTGATCTCTAACCAGCTGCCGTCAGCTCCCAGTGCCAGTGTTGCGCTTTAGCGCTGTCCGCATATCCACTCCCTTTACCGGCCACCTGGCAGGCTGATCTCTAACCAGCTGCCGTCAGCGCCCAGTGCCAGTTTTGCGCTACAGCGCTGTCCGCACATCCACTCCCTTTACTGGCTACCTGGCAGGCTGATCTCTAACCGGCTGCCGTCAGCGCCCAGTGCCAGTGTTGCGCTCTAGCGCTGTCCGCACATCCACTCCCTTGTACCGGCTACTTTTTAGTTGAGCCCGGTTCTGCACATACAGGTTATTCCCCCTGTGCTTTGGCAGCATCTGTCTTGCGCCCATAAAAGATATACATCGTATACCTCTGGAAATTTATTCATCCATTTACAAGCGCTCCAGTTTGTTACAAATCTGCGGATATTTATTGCCTTGTTGTGCTATCATCTAAACTAAAGATTTATTTATCCACTCACAGGCGCTCTTATCTGTTGCAATTTGTTGCCAATTATTGCCATCTACTACTATCATTTAAACTGGCCACATTTAAACTAATTAATACTACTCTTTCCACCTATACTGAATCCTATTGTGTGCTCTATACTAGCGGTGGCTTCTTTGGTCTATCTATGAGAAACAATGTTCTGATAATATTGGGATAATAATTCTACATATTTTTCATTGCATCTGTCTCTATTTATTTAAAACCTGCGATACACCTGGCCCTGTATGATGCCGCTATTGACTCTATAAGCAGTGCGCACATACATCCATACATCAATCATAAAGACCCCACTCACCCCTGCATGTACTACGGTGCACAGTATCCTCAATTACTGGTACGGTATTTACATACCAGAATATCTGAGCAGTGGGCACACACATATATACATTCAGTTTATCTGTGTACTATTTTGTCTTCTCCTGCCGATTTCCATCCTGATCAGTATCTATCATCTGGACTCATTCACTCTCATTTACCTGGGTGACTCCAGGTAAAAAGCAGAAGTGACATCTGGCTCCTAGTAACATTTGAGGCTCTCTCATCTGTCGATATATACTGCCATACATCGCTGTGCCGCCTGATCCCATCCGATCAGCAGTGACTGGCTGGATCAGTACCTCTTGGGAGACCACCAGGGAATATCCAGTGCTGTATTGACATCCAGACAGCAGAAGTAGCGAATGCATACGAAGAGCATTCCCCCTTTCATCTATAAACTCTTTTATACTATGCTAATGACCTAACCGGTGACCGATATAATATATAAGGGATAATATACTGTATTAATTGAGGGTCCGTAGCAAGATTCAATCAATTTATTTATTTATTGGTACATTTGATACTTATGTAATTACTTTTTCTTGCTTACTAATTGATTGTGACTGGTAAATTCCCTGCAATCATTTTCGCCTACCAGATGGACGTCGTTTAATAATCATTTTAGAACATTTGTGTTGCATACTTACTCTAATTGATTAATTACCACGCCAAACTTTTTATGCGTTATCTCACTTGCATTTCCTGCATAAAATTATGTCCTTTGCATTAAAATTGACGTGTGCATGTATGTATTTTAAATATGAAGAAATAAAGTTTAGATTAAAATCTAACCTTTATTTCTTCATATTTAAAATACATACATTATAGCCTGTGTGTATCGTGACAGGTCTATAAGGTTGTGACACTTCGTGGTGTGAGTGGAGGGCTCCTATTGTCTCAGGTGGAGATGTATGTAGGGATATTCTTTATGCGTGTAGCTAACGGTGTCCTAAGACTGTGATTACGTGTTGTTAGGTCCGTATAGTCTATGTCTTATACAGTGACTATGTACTCTATGTTGACAATGTACTCTATGGGCAATGTTCCCACTTGCATAAATGCTGAAGGTACAGTTGGCAATCCGTGGGGTGCGCCCTATCTCTAACATGGGTGCTTCTTGGGGAGGGAGCCCCTATTTGGGTTCCCAAGGGCTATGCTTATGTTCTGTAATGAGCCGGTTTTTAAGAAACAACCAAATGGAGTCACTGGACCTAGATCTGTACATGGAACTATTACGTCTCACCCTGACTAAGAACTATTTCTTATTCAACTGCAGCTTTTTTAGGCAAAAAACTGGGTGTGCAATGGGGAGCTGTGTGTCGCCCTCATTTGTGAACGTATACATGTTCGAGCAAGAGAAATACATGTTCTTTGACGACCCGGCTACATCAAACCGAATACAGGGCTTCACAAGATATATAGATGACCTGTTTATGATCTGGTCGGGAGAACAGGACGAGTTGGAAAAACTGATCACTAGGATCAACAACAGACCATCCCCGATAAAACTGATGTTCACAGCATCCAGTAGTGCCATCAGTTACCTGGATGTCCTAGTGAAGGTTCAGGATGGGGTTATCAGCACGGAGGTTTTCTGCAAACCAACAGACAGAAACACCCTATTAAAAGCAAACAGCTTTCACCCTAGGGCGTTGAAACGAGCCCTGCCCAAGTCACAGATGGTTAGAGCCGCTAGGATAACCAGTGACAGGGGCAGCCTCCCCACAATCCTAGATGGCTTCATCACCAAGTTTGAAGAGAGGGGATATGATAGAAAGGCACTAACACAACAGAAAGAGGAGGTTCTGTCCATGGACAGAAAAACTCTATTGGCACCGAAAACCACCACTGTAGATACACAGGAAGAGATATTGCCATTCGTGACCAGGCTAAATGTATCCAGCGCTGTCTTGCCCAGAGCCACTAGGGCCTTATGGCCCATTGTGAAAACAGACAGAGAATTGCCAGGACTCAAAAAGAAAAGACCCATGCTGTGCTATACCAGGGGCAACAGCATCAGAGATAGCATCGTGCACAATGATGTCACAGGTTTTATGTCCAAGGCCACCTCCAGCACTAATTTCTTAACCCGACCACCTGGATGCTATAAATGCATTAAGTGCACCACGTGCCAACATATGACGACAGGAGCCAGCTTTGTCCATCCATCCAGCCAGCCTTATCCAGTTTCCTATCTGACATGTACTAACGTGTACATCCACTCACGTGGTATACGTCATCACTTGTCCATGCAAAATGACCTACGTGGGCAAGACTATAAGATCAGTCAAGGAAAGAATGGCCCTGCATAGATCTGCCATAGGTCAAGCCCTAACAGGCAAGGGCAACGACCAGCCAGTGGCAAGGCACTTTGCCCACAAACAACAGAAGTTATCGGACTTGAGGCACATGGTGGTGCACCACATCCCTGAAGGAATCAGACGAGGAGATCGAGCGGGCAAACTACTGCGATTGGAGGCCCGGTGGATACACCGATTAAATTCGGTTAAACCAGCGGGACTTAATGACAGATTACCATTATCTGTCTTCCTGTGACACCCCACGTCTGTTGACCATTGTGACAACGCAGACTCTATAACTAAACATCTTAGATGTACCTGCCCTCACGGGCTCAGTGTGTGCTTTTGCTTCTCTTAATCTTATCTTACTATCCTTTGCATTTTCTTCCGGTGTATAACATGTTATGATGCAGATAACAATCATTGAGCCATGAATTATAGGCCTGCAAGCCTAAGGTGTGCTTTTTCTTCATCTCCCTCTTATCTCACTATCCTTTAAATTTTTTCCTGTGTATGATATGACATGTTGTAGGTATCCAACAGCAGATATAGGCTGGCAAGCCTGAGGTGTGCTTTTTCTTCATCTTCCTCTTATCTCACTATCCTTTGCATTTTCTTCCAATGTATAATATGATATGGTACATGTACCGACCATTATGACATAGATGTAGGCTTACAAGCCTAAAGTGTGCTTTTTCTTCATCTCCTCCTCATCTTACTATCCTTTGTATTTTCTTCCAATGTATAATAACATGAACATCACAATCCTCTAGTATCCAGAAGCTCCAGATGAGCTTCATCTCCATCCAATTGTAGTAACATGTATAACTCTCCTTCATTGAAGATGTAGCCTATGGTGTCCCCTACAGGCCTAACGTTGTGGTGACCATTATCATTGACATAGATTATGCTACAGTGACCTAATAATCAGTGTGCTTTTCTCTTCATCTCTGTCTAATCTCGCTATCCTTTGATTTTCTTCCTGTGTTAACAAATATACTTGTATATAATGTGACTACATGTCAGTGACCCCACAGAATCTCAGGAGTGTTCACACTCCTTCTTTAAAGTCCCCAATGAGTCACACACAGGGGGGCAGACCGACCCAAGCGGGCAGTCATAGTCTTGCCTCACACATAGAACATAAGCATAGCCCTTGGGAACCCAAATAGGGGCTCCCTCCCCAAGAAGCACCCATGTGAGAGATAGGGCGCACCCCACGGATTGCCAACTGTACCTTCAGCATTTATGCAAGTGGGAACATTGCCCATAGAGTACATTGTCAACATATAAGACATAGACTATACGGACCTAACAACACATAACCACAGTCTTAGGACACCGTTAGCTACACGCATAAAGAATATCCCTACATACATCTCCACCTGAGACAATAGGAGCCCTCCACTCACACCACGAAGTGTCACAGCCTTATAGACCTGTCACGATACACACAGGCTCTTAGACACATACATTGCGCAGATAGAAGGTAGCGCATCTCATCACTTGTTTACACACGCCGATCTCGGATATTAGCATCAACTTTTATCACTTTCTATCATGAATCTCTTTCCAACGTCACATTCATGTCTCACGCAAGGATCACTATATTAGAACTGTATATTTCATTGTATTTCGTTTCTTTGTAATAGGAGCCGTGACACGCCGTAGCCAATCACCAGCCGCCAGGCACAGAACACTCATTACAGGGCGGTCACCATGACGACCGGCACGCTTGCGCTCCATAGCGCTCCACAGACCGAAAGTAGACGGGAGTCTCACCCAGTCACTTCCGGCAAACACACCAGACGGCGGCAGGCGCGCGGCAAATGGCGGGACACGTCTCCTACATTCACCCTTTATAAGGTAAGCACTCACCATGTATTCCTTTGTTATCACCACGCACCTTGACAAAGGGGGACTACCCCCGAAACGTTGGTCGCTTTTGTTGCCACTCAATACAGCACGTTTATTGAAGACCCCGGAGTGCCAGTCTTTCCTTTTTGATCTTGCATACTCCACATAGACGGGCACCAGGGCAGCTGAACAGCAGCGGCGAGTGCCGGGCCGCATCCAAAATATATATATATATGTGTATAGAAAAAAAGCACTATATACGCACTTAGTGAAGTGTCTCAGTTTGCTCTCGATGCTTCGGTGCCTCATACACATCCGGGTCAGCGCGGATCCAATGTCCCGCGTCGCTCCTGTAATAGGAAACAACCAGTGAGAGGAGAGAATATTCCATCCATGGGGGTTTGCACTGGGGTCTACCAGGGACACAACTTCTGTTCCTGGAACCAGACAACTTTTCCTGGATATTACAGAACTAGTAGGGATATTTACAAAGATTGGAGAAGTTGCCCATAGCAATCACTGAGCTTTTATTTAGCATCTACTATACCAAGTACATTCCATAAAATGATAGAAGCTGATTGGCTAACAGATGCATCTTCTACATCTGGAAAAATTGGTTCATCTCCCTTTAGGTCACATGAAGTGTGTGTGTGTGTGTGTGTGTGTGTGTGTGTGTGTGTGTGTGGGTATATATATATGTGTGTGTGTGTGTGTGTGTGTGTGTGTGTGTGTGTGTACAGATGCATCTTCTACATCTGGAAAAATTGGTTCATCTCCCTTTAGGTCACATGAAGTGTGTGTGTGTGTGTGTGTGTGTGTGTGTGTGTGTGTGTGTGTGTGTGTGAGAGAGAGAATCCCTTTCCTCCTCTCCTCATTGGGACTGTTCTGTGGGAATACCCGCTGAGATGTAGGGAAGTGAGTGAGAAGAGATGCGGGTAGATGGTAGGTGATTAAGAGAGCTGAGATGTAGGGAAGCGAGTGAGCAGAGATGCAGGTATAGATGGTAAGTGAGTAAAAGAGCTGTAATTGAAATGCAAAAAGAATGCTGTCAGAACAGGAGGGAAGAGGGCCCTGCTCCAAGGAGCTTACAATCTAGAGGGAGGGAGAGACAGACAGGTGACATGAGGTGCAAGTAAGGAGACATGAAGGCAAGAAGTGAGGATGGCAGGGATGGTCAGGACATGAGCCAGCAGGTAGAGAGAATGGACAAAGTAGTCCTCTCTCTCCTCCACCTACACCCTTGACCCATAACAGCCCTGCACTGTGGCCCATGCCACAACACACCCTGCTAGGGGGCAGAAAGCATGCAGAGTGAATAGGTATAGCACAGGATCAAGGAACCACGACTTTGGTGCAACAGTGTAGTTCAGAAAGATAGTGTCAAGATAGGGAAAATAAAAATAAATACAGAGTTAAGGTAAGTAGTGTAAGAAGCCGGTGTAGAGGGACATACACAGTGCAGAGGGATGCAGTTTAAATCCCGGCGTTCAAAATCCCGACGCCGGAATCCCGAAATCCCGACACTTTCTCCCCCCGTGGGTGTCCACGACACCCTCGGAAGGAGAATAAATTAGTGTAGCAAGCCACCAGGCCCGCTGTGTGTCGACCGAAGCGAGCCCGCAAGGGTGGGCTATCCACGTCCCCCCCTTGTCGGGATTTCGGCGTTCGGGATTCCGGCGTCGGGATCCCGACCACCGGCTTTTCATGCCGAATCCAGTGCAGAGTGTAGAGGGACATACACAATGCAGAGTGTAGAGGGACATACACAGTGCAGAGGGACATACACAGTGCAGAGTGTAGAGGGACATACACAGTGCAGAGTGTAGAGGGACATACACAGTGCAGAGTGTAGAGGGACATACACAGTGCAGAGTGTAGAGGGACATACACAGTGCAGAGTGTAGAGGGACATACACAGTGCAGAGTGTAGAGGGACATACACAGTGCAGAGTGTAGAGCGACATACTGTGAGCAGGGATGGGGAACCTTCGGCCCTTCAGATGTTGTTGAACTACACATCCCAGCAGGCCTTGCTACAGTTCTGCTATTTGGCCATGCAAAAACTGTTTCAAAGCATGCTGGGATGTGTATTTCAACAACAGCTGGAGGGACGAAAGTTCCCCATCCCTGGTGCAGAGTGTAGAGGGACATACACAGTGCAGAGTGTAGAGCGACAGCATCTATTCCCGCAGCCAGGGGGCATGGCTAGAGGCTCACAGAGCCTCTGGGTCATGCCGCCATAGCGTCAAAACGGGGCCTCACGGGGAGCTGCGGGTATAGGCCACGCCCCCAAAATTTTCGGCGCATCTACGGCGCGCATCACTCTGTCCCTCCTTCATCTCTACTCAAGTTGGGAGGTATGCTTGAGTGTAGAGGGACATACAGAGTGCAGAGGGACATCCACAGTGCAGAGTGTAGAGGGACATACACAGTGCAGAGTGTAGAGGGACATCCACAGTGCAGAGTGTAGAGGGACATCCACAGTGCAGAGTGTAGAGGGACATCCACAGTGCAGAGTGCAGCGTGCAGAGGGACATCCACAGTGCAGAGTGTAGAGCAGGGGTGGGGAACCTTTTTTATGCCAAGGGCCGTTTGTATGGGGAAAAAAATCCTTCGGGGGCCATATGTAAAAATTTCTCTTACAAATTGTCCTGCTGCAGCTGTCCCATGCTCCAGTGGCTGCCGCTGAATAGGACTGACAGTCTCCCGCTGCTGTTGAAGAAGAGGAATCTCGTGAGAACTACTGACCTCTTGCGAGAATTCCCCTGTACTTGACTCCCGGCAAAGCCGATGTGCGAATGGGCGGGCCACTCAGACCGCATACGACCCCCGGGCCTGAGGTTCCCCACCCCTGTTGTAGCGGGACATAAACAGTGCAGAGTGTAGAGGAACATACACAGTGCAGAGTGCAGAGGGACATACACAGTGCAGAGTGTAGAGTGACATATACAGTGCAGAGGGAAATATACAATGCAGAGACAATTGATGTGGAATCTGGCACACTGAAATGGTAACAGACAAAATATGACTAGTAACATTAGGTTGAACAGAAAGTACTGGCTATGACCATATGCAGGCAGGGAGCTCGGTGAGGGCTGTCCAGGCTGTGCATTCAGTATGTGTTGGAGGTGGTTACGTTTTTAGCTCACTGTTGTATGTTGATAGCGGTATGTTTGGGTGATATTAGAAGGTAGATGGGTGTCCTCCTGTCCTTTCCTGTTTATCTCCAGAATATCTCCAATATTCTTATTAATATTTCTTCACACTTTACACTACACACTTCACAGCTGCACATGACAAGCAGCCGTCCACATTCAGGTTAAATAGAAATGTCTCAGACCTGTGTCTGGGCCTTAATTGATACCCAGAGCCTACCCACCCAGAGCAGAAGGCTTGCTGTGAAGTGTGAATAGGGAAAGTCCAATACACCCACCACTAATACACAATGCTTTCCTGCCCAAATACAGACTAACAATGACAAATATAAGATATCAATATGCACAATGATTGACATGTGATGTATAATGCATGAAAGCAATGTCTCAATAAAAAAATAAAAAAATATCAATATGCAGGGATGTTATGAATAGGATTCCAAGTTACCAGCAAGGTTTGTTACAGCAGAACTATACAGGTATTAATACTAGAATATACCGCCGTCCCTTTGACGTTTAGCTCACCTCGAGTATTGGTCGCCATGTCAGCCACTTTCTGGAAAGCATCAAGAAAGGCGACAGCAGCCAGCACGGTGGTCCTGCGGCAGAAGAGGAGATGTCACACCTCACAGCCTGATAAAAGCCTGAATGTTCCCTAATTCTCAGCTCTACAGTCTACTACTCAGGCCTAGGCCAGAACGTTGGTCTGATTGCCCTCAATTAAATTATTGGGATGGAGACCACCATGGAGTCATTTTTGCAGGATGCCCCTGGGAAGTGTCCTGTTTTTGATGGGTAAGGACTAGGACATTGGTTTGTAAATGTTTAAGGAGAGGGGTGGGTAGGGTAAGTCTGGGGGAGTGAGGCTCTGGAGAATCTGATATAGTATAAATATGAGGAATTATCTGCCATATGCTCCATCATTTATCTTACGCGGAGTCTGCATCTGGCTAATTATTAGCTGCGATTAGGTGGATCATCAGGGTTGATGAGCGAGCACTTGACAAAGTCTTGGCAGCTGTATATGGTCAATGGCTCTTATAGACACACAAATGGTTAAGAACAGTGACGTGACCTCAGATCAACATGCATCAGCACTCGCAGGGTGTAGATATATATTCTATAGAACCCTGTATTGTCTTTACTTTATTTCCAGATCCACTTACAGACTCATCTGAATTAGGATTCCCAGATGAAATGTGATACGGTCATTGGGTCAACAGCATGATGGTCGACAAGCATTAGTCACCATTAAGTCAACATAACTTAAGGTTGACATGCAGGAAGGTCGAAATGACTTATGGTCGACTTGGGTTAGGTCGACAGGGTCATTAGGTGGACATGGGTAAGGTCAACAGGGTCATTAGGTCGAAATGTTTTTTTAAAATGTCTAATGAGCCAAAATGTGCGAACAGGCGGTATTTCATGCCTTACCATCCACTAGGGCGTGATGGGAGAATAAAATAGTGTGCCAAGTGTATCGAGGCATCGTGCCCGAAGCATGGCGAGTGTAGCGAGTTGGGATGCGGTGCTACGTTTCGGTGTCCATGTCGACACAACATGTGCCGACAGGCGGTATTTTATGCCCTTACTATGACTATTATACTACCAGCCTGGTGCTCCCATTACTGCCGCTGAGGATCACCTACCTGAGCTGTGACTGTAACACTGCCTAAGGGAAGGGGAACACAGGAGCCCTCACCCAGGTATATAATATACCGTTACTATGACTATTATACTACCAGCCTGGTGCTCCCATTACTGCCGCTGAGGATCACCTACCTGAGCTGTGACTGTAACACTGCCTAAGGGAAGGGGAACACAGGCGCCCTCATCCAGGTATATAATATACCGTTACTATGACTAGTATACTACCAGCCTGGTGCTCCCGTTACTGCCGCTGAGGATCACCTACCTGAGCTATGACTAACACTGCTGACACTGCCTAAGGGAAGGGGAACACAGGAGCCCTCACCCAGGTATATAATATACCGTTACTTTGACTAGTATACTACCAGCCTGGTGCTCCCGTTACTGCCGCTGAGGATCACCTACCTGAGCTGTGACTGTAACACTGCCTAAGGGAAGGGGAACACAGAAGCCCTCACCCAGGTATATAATATACCGTTACTATGACTATTATACTACCAGCCTGGTGCTCCCATTACTGCCGCTGAGGGTCACCTACCTGAGCTGTGACTGTAACACTGCCTAAGGGAAGGGGAACACAGGAGCCCGAACACAGGAGCCCTCACCCAGGTATATAATATACTGTTACTATGACTAGTATACTACCACCCTGGTGCTCCCTTTACTGCCGCTGAGGATCACCTACCTGAGCTGTGACTGTAACACTGCTGACACTGCCTAAGGGAAGGGGAACACAGGACCCCTCACCCAGGAATATAATATACCATCCCTAGGACTAGTATACTACCAGCCTGGTCCTCTCGTTACTGCCGCTGAGGATTACCTACCTGAGTTATGACTGTAACACTGCCTAAGGGAAGGGGAACACAGGAGCCCTCACCCAGGTATATAATATACCGTCACTAGGACTAGTATACTACCAGCCTGGTCCTCTCGTTATTGCCGCTGAGGATCACCTACCAGAGTTATAACTGTAACACTGCCTAAGGGAAGGGGAACACAGGAGCCTTCACTCAGGTATATAATATACTGTTACTATGACTAGTATACTACCAGCCTGGTGCTCCCGTTACTGCCACTGAGGATCACCTACCTGAGCTGTGACTGTAACACTGCCTAAGGGAAGGGGAACACAGGAGCCCGAACACAGGAGCCCTCACCCAGGTATATAATATACTGTTACTATGACTGGTATACTACCAGCCTGGTCCTCCCGTTACTGCCGCTGAGGGTCACCTACCTGAGCTGTGAGTGTAGTTTGGTGGCTTTGGAGCTGAAATCCTCCCAGATTGGATACGAGCTCTGTAGAAGAGAAGAGTGAAGTCAGATACGTATGTCACAGGCATCCCAGCTGCTATCACAGAATATGGGCTGACAGACTTGGCTTAAGGTCCCGTATGACTTGGACTAAGGTCCCGTATGATAGTCTGCAGTCCATAACCAGTGCCTGCTATGCATGTACTGTTACCATATATATTTAAATTTATTCTCCCTCCAGGGGTGTCGTGGACACCCACGGAGGGAGAAAGTGTCGGGATTTCGGCGGTCGGGATTCCAGTGTCGGGATTCTGAACGCCGGGATCCCGACCGCCGGGATGTAAACTGCATCCCTGTATACTAAGACAGTGAGCCCAGGCAGGCATCTCTGTGTATGCATGCAACAAGAAAATAACCACACTAGTAAATATATAAAATCAAGCATTCATAGTAGTGACCGATTATTTACTATGTCCTGATTAGTACAGGTCAAAGTGCACACGATTGTATGTATAGGAAGATAAAGGAATGGCCCTGTAGGAGGCATGTCCTTTCCGCTCGAGGAACAATTAATGTAAAATACAAATAAAGAAATAAGAACTAACGGTTGTAATAACGGTTTAGTTTTTCAAACTAATTTGATTTGTACATGTCCCTTTAAGGCCACTTTGTAGTCTACTTTTAAACAATTTTAAGTGATTTACTGATTTAGTACTAATGCTCGATAATTGTTATCCCTGATAGTCAGTGTAGTATAACAAAGTTTTTTTTATATTTTTCTATGTTAAGCATTTATTTAGATATTTGACTGCTATTTGTGTGCTAAAACTAATATATGGGGAATACAACTCTCCAGCTGCAAATCAAATACTAAGGCAGCCACGATTGGCCCATTAGGGATCACACACCTGTGTGTAGTAATTGTATAGGTATAAGACCGGCTCTTAACAAGGAATACCTCATTCCGAATTGAAAAAGCCACCCTGAGCGCGGCGAAACGCATCTTTTGAGGAGTTCCAGAGCCCCACATACCGAGGACTGGAGGGAAATATTGCTATCTGCAGTTACCAACTTGCTTATCCCATTTACCATGGTCCCGGCTCAGTTGGTGCAGCACGGCACAGAGAGGGTCTCCATCACCCGTCGTTTGCTAGGAGGATTGAACGCACAGCCCAGCGATTACAACAGGAGTGCGCTCTCACCCCCACACGGAGTACGCATCCGATAAGTATAGTCATCTTCAGCCTCCATTCGACCCGCTGGCCGGTGCAGCAGCTTGGTGATTATCAGACGCCGTAGACGGCGGTGCGTGTATCCAGCAACAAAATGATTGGTTTTCGGCACTAGCGGCAGCCCAGTTAAGTAATTCTGGCAGGCGGTGACAGCTGCTCCTGAGCCCTCTGGGATCTATTTGTCAACAGTGGATCTCGAAGTGCCGCTATCATCTCCAAAACACCGGTACTGGAGACCCAGGTGTGAGTACATACCAACTTACTTACTCACTTGTTCTATCGGGAGGACACATTAATACCCTCATTAATTGCTGGGACATTTACCCTTCGATGTAACCCCCCCTCCCACCCCCATTTTTTCTTGTTGCATGCAGGCAATTAATTATTTTTATGTTATTTATTTAACTAAATTGTTGTTTGTGTACACTGTTTTTTTTCTTCTGTTTCTCCATATTGCTGAGGGCGGCATCCCTCTAACAGAGGGCAGCCATCTGTACACGGCACACATCACTTGTCCCTAGCGCTTATACTTTGTTCGGTACTTGTTTCCTAGCACGGCGCCCGTCGTGGGTCATCGCATACCTTAACTTAAGGTATGCGATGGACACAACCGACGCGATATTTGGCTATTTTTAGCCTTTATTGCCGGCAATGAGAAAATCGCGTTGATCGCGTCCATTGCATGCCATTATAATGGCATGCAATGCGACCGACGCGACTGATGCGATTTTACATAGGGAACAATGTTAAATGGGCCAATGGCCCCGATTTTTGATTGTATAGGCACCCTAATGGGTAATGTGTATGTTACATGCCCTCCCATTGTTAACGGCAACCCTTGATTAACGCCAACCCGAAGCGTGGCGAGTGTAGCAAGCCTGCGAGGGGCGGTGGTACGCGTCCTCCGACCTTTTCATACCCCCACTATCCACGTCAGCATGGAGTCGATCACATATAGTGTGGCGAGCGCAGCGAGCCACCGAGCCCGAAGCGTGGTGTGCGCAGCGAGCCCCGTGAGGGGACGCGTAATACCTGTGAAGTAATGTGCGGCCGCTCGCCACACTTCGGGCTCGGTGGCTCGCTGTGTTTGCCACACTATATAATATCAACTCCACGCCAAAGTGGATAGTGGGGGTATGAAAAGGTCGGAGGACGGGTACCTCCGCCCCTCGCGGGCTCACTGCGCTTCGGGTTGGTGTTGATCGTGGGGTGGCGTTAACAATGGGGGGGCATTTCACCCATAAGGGTGGGTATACAATGAAAATTGGGGTCTGGGGGGCATTTTACATTGGGCCCAATGTAAAATCGGGTCTCAGGGACCATTTTTCATTGATTCCAATGTAAAAATTGCGTTGATCGCATCCCATGAGATTTGGTTGCATGTGATGCGATCGACGCTATTTTTTGGGTCCCGATGGATGCAATTAAAATCGCTGGCGCCGTGCTAGGAAACAAGTACCCTTTGTTCTTTTGCTAATTGGCATCTCTGTGTGCCAGCCTGGCATAGCCAGCGGTGTGGCCACTAAAGCATTCTGCAATCATTCCTTCCCACTCACACAGCAGTCGGCAGCATCGGATGGCATTCCTCCATGTGGCTGCTTCTACACACCGGGGTTACCAACACATATACAGTTACTAATAAACACACAATGGCTGCAATATCACATGTACTTCCAGGTCACATAATCACGGGTCATGCTCTACCAGATGGGGCCACTAATCTACTTCCTACACCCCAACATCGGCACTGATTAGCAGAGGGCAGCCAGAGGCCATCGGGACCCGGCACTGGCCCTAGGCATAGGCAAACTAGGCAAATGCCTAGGGCATTTGGAATGCCTAGGGGCACCAGCAGCTTCTGCTGATTAAAATGATATGCAGCATGCCTATATTCTGTGTGTGAGTGAGACTGTATCTGCATATGAAATAGTGTATTCATGGAAATCACTGTAACATAGCATTCTGTATGCATAGCCACAGTCGCACACAGAATATAGGCATGCCGTATATCATTTTAATCCTCGGAAGCTCCTTGTGTGTCCTGGTCACAAAAAAAAAAAATGCAAATAAGACGAATTTTCTGCAAAAAAGGCACCCAACATTGAGGCAAGATGTATGAGGAAACATTTGTATCCAAGCAGAGGCAGAGGTCACAGTGTTAGCGGCTGTGCGAGTGCTGTCTGCGGGTGGGTTGGTTGTGCAATAGTGTTCGGCATATGTGTAAGGGGCATTATGTGTGCCATGTATAAATGCATTAATAATGTGTGACATATGTGTAATGGGCATTATGTGTGTCATGTGTATAAGGGCATTAATAATGTGCAACATATGTGTAAGGGGCATTATGTGTGTCATTATGGGCATTATGTGTATGAAGATTAATAAATTAATAAAGGTTGGCATAATGTGTAAGGAGCATTATGTTTATAAGGACATTAATAACGTGTGTCATGTGTAAGGGGCATTACTGTGTGGTATTATCTCCTCTGCCCAGCTCATACTGCTTTGTGCTAGGTTGCAGCATGGCCATGGAGGTGCTTAAAATACAATGTTTTCTCAGTATTTCTTTCTAAGGGTATAATGTGAATAATTTGAGGAGTAATGTATACAAGGTAAAGTGGTGCCAAAATGATGACTGCTATGATGAGGGTTGATGGTGCTGGGAAAAGGGAGCAGGGTCAGAGGCGGAACTAGTGGCGGTGCTAGGGGGCACCAGCCAAAATCTTGCCTAGGGCGTCATTTAGGCTAGGGCCGGCTCTGGCCATAGGGGATGACTAGGGTGCATTGGGGGCCGCAGGGGATGACCAAGGCACATCAGGGGCCGCAGGGGATGACCATGGCACATCGGGGGCCGCAGGGGATGACCAGGGCACATCGGGGGCCGCAGGGGATGACCAGGGCACATCGGGGGCCGCAGGGGATGACCAGGGCACATCGGGGGCCGCAGGGGATGACCATGGCACATCGGGGGCCGCAGGGGATGACCATGGCACATCGGGGGCCGCAGGGGATGACCATGGCACATCGGGGGCCGCATACTCTGCAGTGCTGTACAGAGAATATTTGAACAGTCACATCCGTCCCTGCCCCAGTGGAGCTTACAATCTATATTCCCTACCACATGTACACGCACAGACATTCATTCTAGGGTTAATTTTGTTGGGAGCCAAATAACCTACCAGTATTTTTTGGGAATGTGGGAGGACACCAGAGGAAACCCACGCAAGCATGGGAAGAATATATAAACTACACACAGTTAGGGCCGTAATTGTACGGAGGCAGTAATGCTAACCATTACATTGTTCGTGCTGCCAGCCCCCATAATATGTCCGCTATAAAACAGGGGCAGATTTAGCAAAGCTTGGAGAGAGATAAAGAACCAACCAATCACAGTGTTTAGGAATTCATGGGCCAGTAGTTTATCTGTGTGTGTCAGAGGAGACCCCAGTACATGTAAAAGGCCCATACACACTGGGCGACTTTGAGCTCAAAGCCGCCCAGTGTGTATGCCCGGCGCGGAGAATGTGCTGCAGGGCTCCTGCATCATTGCCGGGAAAGCCGCTCATCTGTCTATATTACCAGCTGCGCTATGCAAAGCTGTCCTCCCCCACTGACGGCTCCGGGCAGGGGGAAAAGCGGCTCAGTGTGTATGCACTGAGCGGCTTTCCCCCCAGCGATGACCGCGATCATCGTTGTCCATTCACGCTGGGCATAGTTGCCCAGTGTGTATGGACCTTTAGCCCACTCGCTGCTGCAGCTTAATACATATAAGTGTATCACCCTGCTTGTTGCTGTGGATGACGCTGCAGTAGCGAGTGGACTCAGCGTGTACTGGGGTCTACTTTGCCGCATCTGCCACAAGGGGACAGAACGTGGTGACGAGTCCATCTGGGGGTAATGCCACGTAACGACCACTGGGTGGCGCTGCTGCACCACTCACTGCGGATGCAGACGAGTTCATGAATGACCTGTGGGGAAGACGAGTTATAGCGACAGAGACAAATGGTGACCAGGCGTTTTTCACAGTAATGGAGGATTTAGCTGTCCTCTCCACAAATAGATGGGATGTTGCCCATAGCAACCAATCACAATCAACTTCTTCTTTATTTAGCAATAATAGAATCTGATTGGTTGCCCATAGCAACATCCCATATTAGTAAATAAGCCCCTGAGTCGCACACATCAAATTATCCTGTATAGATGCTACAGCGTGGGGCACGTTCCCATGCGTAGCATACAGTCACCATGGGGGTAGAACTGCCAAGCTGGCCACGCAGGAGAAGCTGCATCTAAGCGTATCGCCCTGGATACCATCTGCACTACAGTTCCCAGCATCTCTGCTCTAAACTGGTCATTCCCCAACCTTCTCCCTGACATGGCGAACACCGGGACTGGATGAAAGGAATGACTGGTCATTTATGGGGCATTTCAGCGTTAGCCAATACCCTGACTCTGCACTAATTATCATCATATGTTGATGCAATCTGCCATGCCACAGGATCCGACTATGGAACAAACGCCAGCGAAGGGTTAAAGTGATGTGTGTGCCCAGCAAACATCCATGCCAATACATAGTGATTTCACTGTCATCCTGAGCATTACACCAATGCCGGGTACAGCTAGTGTCATCCTGATCGTTACACCAATGCCGGGTACAGTTAGTGTCATTTTGAGTTTTACGTCTATGCTGGGTACAGCTAGTATCATCCTGTGCGTTACACCAATGACTGCTACAGCTAGTGTTATCCTGAGCTTTTTGTCAATGCCGGGTATAGCTAGTATCATTCTGAGTGCTACACCAATGCCGGGTACAGCTAGTATCATCCTGAGCGTTACACCAATGCCGGGTACAGCTAGTATAATCCTAAGCATTACACCAATGCCAGGTACAGTTAGTGTCATCCTGAGCGTTACACCAATGCCGAGTACAGCTAATATCCTGATAGTTACACCAATGCCGGGTACAGTTAGTATCATCCTGATAGTAACACCAATGCCAGGTACAGCTAATATCATCCTGAGCGTTACACCAATGCCGGGTACAGCTAGTATAATCCTAAGCATTACACCAATGCCAGGTACAGTTAGTGTCATCCTGAGCGTTACACCAATGCCGAGTACAGCTAATATCCTGATAGTTACACCAATGCCGGGTACAGTTAGTATCATCCTGATAGTAACACCAATGCCAGGTACAGCTAATATCATCCTGAGCGTTACACCAATGCCGGGTACAGCTAGTATAATCCTAAGCATTACACCAATGCCAGGTACAGTTAGTGTCATCCTGAGCGTTACACCAATGCCGAGTACAGCTAATATCCTGATAGTTACACCAATGCCGGGTACAGTTAGTATCATCCTGATAGTAACACCAATGCCAGGTACAGCTAATATCATCCTGAGCATGACACCAATGCCAGGTACAGCTAGTATCATCCTGAGCTTTACACCAATGCCGGGTACAGCTAGTGTCATTTTGAGTTTTACACCTATGCCGGGTACAGCTATTATCATTCTGTGCATTACACCAATGCCAACTACAGCTAGTGTCATCCTGAACTTTTTGCCAATGCCGGGTACAGCTAGTGTCATTTTGAACTTTTTGGCAATGCTGGGTACTGCTAGTATCATCCTAAGAGTTACACCAATGCCGGGGTACAGCTAGTGTCATCCTAAGTGTTAACCCAATGCTGGGTACAGCTAGTGTCATCCTGAGGGTTATACCAATGCAGGGTACAGCTAGTATCATCCTAAGCATTACACCAATGCCAAGTACATCTAGCGTCATCCTGAACTTTTTGGCAATACTGGGTACAGCTAGTATCACCCTGAGAGTTACGCCAATGCTGGGTACAGCTAGTGTCATCCTGAGCATTACACCAATGCCCGGTACAGCTAGCGTCATCCTGATAGTTACACCAATGCCAGGTACAGCTAGTGTCACCCTGATAGTTACACCAATGCCAGGTACAGCTAGTGTCATCCTGAGCATTGCGCCAATGCAGGGTACAGCCTGTGTCATCCTGATCATTGCACCAATGCAGGGTACAGCTAGTGTCATCCTGATAGTTACACAAATGCCAGGTACAGCTAGTGTCACCCTGATACTTACACCAATGCAGGATACAGCTAGTGTCATCCTGATAGTAGCACCAATGCAGGGTGCAGCTAGTGTCATCCTGATCGTTACACCAATGCAGGGTGCAGCTAGTGTCATCCTGAACATTACACCTATGTAAAGGGAGTAGAGCCCTTAGTGAGCATTGCAGCTGACATGCAGAGGGGGAGTAGAGCCCTTAGTGAGCATTGCAGCGAACATGTAGAGGGGGAGTAGAGCGCTTAGTGAGCATTGCAGCTGACATGCAGAGGGGGAGTAGAGCCTTAGTGAGAATTGCAGCTCACATGAAGAGGGGGAGTAGAGCCCTCAGTGAGCATTGCAGCTGACATGCAGAGGGGGAGCAGAGCCCTCATTGAGCATTGCAGCTGACATGCAGAGGGGACTGCAGAACATGGACAGATCGGTGGCACCAGAACCTTTGCGCAGTATCAATGTGTAAGACGGAAGCTTGTGTGGTGTCTATAGCCTACGCTCGCCTGGCGCTCGTGTTTGCTGACAGACTGACACAACAGGCATGTTGTGCAGACACTACACCCACACACCGCGCTGACTGTGATAGATTCCAGGGACATGTCGCTGCTGAGTCTGCACGCAGCCCTTTGCTGGAGATGCTACTGTGCATTCCTCACCCATACAATGCAAGATCAGATACCAAGAATTCCATCCAACATACAGAACCTGAGAGGTGTTACTGTGCATTTACCACCCATACAAGGCCAGATCAGATACCGAGAATTCCATCCAACATACAGAACCTGAGAGGTGTTACTGTGCATTTACCACTCATACAAGGCAAGATCAGATACCAAGAATTCCATCCAACGGTACGTATATGTTAGTTGGGCGCCCACTATTGTAAGTATTCTCATACCGCCACTATCCATGTCGGCATGGAGTTGATTTTATATAGTTGGTGAGCGCAGTGAGCCACCGAGCCCGAAGCGTGGTGAGAGGATGCGTAAAATTAAGCAAATAGCTTAGTGGGCACCCAACTAACATAAGTACCCATCCAACATACAGAACCTGAGAGGTGTTACTGTGCATTTCTCACCTATACTCCAAAAAGGGGTTGGGGGAAATGGGAGATACTTCTGCACAAGCTTCTTTCAATTGATATTTGTGTCCCCAATTTACAATTGCAATGTTGATTACATTTTAATTCAGAATGGGGGTGCTGACAAAGACAATGATTATATACAAGAAGACAAAAAAAGAAAAGGATTGACTTTTTTGCTGGCGCACTGAAGAAAATTTTTTCGATAAAATATAACTTTTAATGATATGGAATAAAAAACGTTGAAGTTAATTATATGCCACATAAATAACTGGACAAGCACTGAACAATAAATTAAAAAATTGATGCACGCGCTGAGTATGTGTTTATTTTAGGGTATAGCATGTGATAGATCTGTAAATGCAGTCTGATATGCCTCTACCGTTTCATATTGCTTTATCTCAATTTAGTCAGTTTCATACTCCGTGTGAGCACAGGTTTAACTTAATTTGTGCCACTTTGATATACAAAACCACTACCTGTATATGAGCAAAGTATCAGAAATTTGTTACAACTAATGAAAGGGTTAAATTGCAGGCATTATAATATTATACTGTGCATTTTCCAGCCATACAATATAGGAACAGATACCAATAATACAGCCAACATTCAGAACATGAGAAGTGCTGCTGTGCATTTCCCAATGCAAACAATGTAGGATCAGATACTGAGAATTACATCCAGAAAAAGATTAGTGCAACCGTGCATTCCCACTCATACAATGTAAGAGAACAGATACTGAGAATTACATCCAACATAGAGCACCTGGAGGTGCTACTGTGCATTCCCACGCATACAACATAAGAACAGATACCGAGAATTGCATCCAACATACAACACCTAGAGAGTGCTAATGTGCATAAAATTTACACTCAGAACCTATGAAGTGTTACTGTGCATTTGCCACCCATACAATGTAGGAACCGATACGGAAAATCACACCTCTGCATTTCCTGCCATGACTGTGGATGCTGAAATACAGGGGGCTCCACCAGTGGGAGACATGTGCGCTCACTACCAGCCTATGGGGATGTGCGGATCAGCGGTATAGTACTGACGGAGAGGAGGGGGGCTGACTTCCAGCCACTAATCCTATTGTCTGCAGTGTCTGATAACTGAGAACAATGGCTTACACTTGGCTGTATTATAAATCTATAGTATAATGTGCAGCCTTGATGGTGTAATGGTTAGAATTACTGCCTCACAGCACTGAGGTCATGGGTTCCATTCCCACCATGACCCTTCCCGTCCGAAATTTGTATGTTCTCCCCGTACTTGCGTGGGTTTCATCCGGTAGGAACTAACCCTGACCTCAGTGACTTACTGACATATATGTAACGTATACAGAGCTTTGAGTATATCAGTGACTTACTAACATCTATGTAACGTATACAGTGCTGTGAGGTCTATCAGAGACTTATTGACATCTATGTAACCTATACAGCGCTGTGAGGTCTATCAGTGACTTACTGACATCTGTGTAATGTATACAGTGCTGTGAGGTCTATCAGTGACCTACTGACGCCTGTGTAACGTAGACAGTGCTGTGAGGTCTATCAGTGACCTACTGACGCCTGTGTAACGTAGACAGTGCTGTGAGGTCTATCAGAGACTTACTGACATCTATGTAACCTATACAGTGCTGTGAGGTCTATCAGTGACTTACTGACATCTGTGTAATGTATACAGTGCTGTGAGGTCTATCAGTGACTTACTGACACCTGTGTAAAATATACAGTGCTGTCAGGTCTGTCAGTGACTTACTGATGCCTGTGTAACGTATAGAGCGCTGTCATTTACTGACATCTATACGATGTATAAAGCATGTGATTTATATTTACGTGCCCATATTACCACACCTATAGCCCCACCCCTACCTGGCCCTCTGTCACAGTACCCACCTCCACCCAGATGGTATGGCTGAGATCTGTAGTTCCCTTGTGACATCCGGGGTCAGGTAGGACAATTCTGGCAACAAGCTTCTCCCAGAAGCCAACTCACCAGGACCCTGGCAGAGGATATACAGTATGGTGGCTTCATGTTTGGGGCTGTCAGAGGCATCTGGGAATTATTTCCTGTGCAAGGTGTTTTCTGCAGAGCTGGAATTTCTATTTCCAGTGCTGCGCCTCCAGCTCTCAGTCGATGCTCCAGTAACTTTATGTGAGCCACTCTGTAGGGAATAATGTGCCCTACTTTTTAGGAGATTACACGGCTGTTTAATATGCGTTAATGTGAGTGCACTAAAAGACACACAAAGCTTCCAGGGGCCGCACACCCTCAGTAATTGCACTTATATGGGGTGTATGGGGTGTGGAGCTTATGTCAGAGTGTCCTACTGCCGGGGGTATGCGGGAATCCTGATCCCGGGGCATATTAAAGCAGACTCAGACATTACCACAGTCTCACATTCTTCATGTCCCCAAACTGTCCAGCACAGGCACTCTACCCTGAGCCACCACCCGGCACACACACCACTCATGGGTAACGGGTAGGGGGAATCTGTAATAGGCACTGACACGTTTTGCACCGAGATGATTTTGCCGGGACACATCTATCTGATGCCTGCTACTTACTAGAGAAAGCGCTTTGTGACCATTCTGCCTCTCTCATGGGAAGTGCTGGAACCTCACCACAGTAGTGGGCAGCCTAGCAGAAATGCCCCACCAGCACGTGTACATGTCACACAGTGCCCATAACACACCGACTATACCAGCAGCAGTGCCCATAACATATCATTATACCATCAGCAGTGCCCATAACCACACTGACTGTACCAGCAGCAGTGCCCATAACACATCATTATACCATCAGCAGTGCCCATAACCACACTGACTGTACCAGCAGCAGTGCCCACAACCCATCATTATTCCAGCAGCAGTGCCCATGACACACTGATTATACCAGAAGCAGTGCCCATAACACACTGATTATACCATGAGCAGTGCCCATAACACATCATAATAACAGCAGTAGTGCCCATGTGCCCATAACCACACTTGCCCATAACACACTGATTATAGCAGTACCCATAACATGCTGATTGTACCAGTAGCAGTGCCCATAACACATCATTATACCAGAAGCAGTGCCCGTAACACACTGAGTATACCAAAAGCAGTGCCAATAACACACTGATTATACCAGGAGTAGTGCCCACATGCTCATAACACACCAATTATAGCAGTAGCAGTACCCATAACACACTGATTATACCAATAGCAGTGCTCATAACACCCTGATTATACCAGGAGCAGTGCTCATGACACCCTGATTATACCAGGAGCAGTGCTCATAATACACTGATTATACCAGGAGCAGTGCTCATGACACCCTGATTATACAAGGAGCAGTGCCTATGACACAGTGATTATACCAGGAGCAGTGTCCATCACACACTGAATATACCAGGAGCAGTACCCATAACACACTGATTATACCAGAAGTGCCCATGTGCCCATAACGCACTGGATGTACCAGCAGCAGTGACCACATGCTCATAACACACTAATTATAGCAGTAGCAGTACCCATAACACACTGATTATACCAATAGCAGTGCTCATAATACACTGATTATACCAGGAGCAGTGCTCATGACACCCTGATTATACCAGGAGCAGTGCTCATGACATCCTGATTATACCAGGAGAAGTGCCCATGACACAGTGATTATACCAGGAGAAGTGCCCATGACACAGTGATTATACCAGGAGCAGTGCCCATGACACAGTGATTATACCAGGAGCAGTGCCCACAACACAGTGATTATACCAGGAGCAGTGCCCATAACATACTGTCTGTAACAACAGCGATGTCAATGTGCCCATAACCCACTAATTACGTCAGCATCAGTGCCCATAACATACTGATAATACCAGGAGTATTGCCTATATTACACTAATTGTAACAGCAGCAGTGCCTTTGTGCCCATAACACACTGATTATACCAGTAGCAGTGCCCGCATGCCCATAACACGGTGATTGTACCAGTAGTAGTGCGTATAACACACTGATTATACTATAAGAAGTGCCCATAACACACTGATTATACCAGGAGCAGTGCCCATAACACAGTGATTATACCAGGAGCAGTGCCCATAACACAGTGATTATACCAGGAGCAGTGCCCATAACACAGTGATTATACCAGGAGCTGTGCCCATAATACAGTGATTATACCAGGAGCTGTGCCCATAACACAGTGATTATACCAGGAGTTGTGCTAATAACACAGTGATTATACCAGGAGCTGTGCCCATAACACAGTGATTACATCAGGAGCAGTGCCCATAACACAGTGATCATACCAGGAGCAGTGCCTATAACACAGTGATTACATCAGGAGCAGTGCCCATAACACAGTGATTACATCAGGAGCAGTGCCTATAACACAGTGATTACATCAGGAGCAGTGCCCATAACACAGTGATTACACCAAGAGCAGTGCCCATAACACAGTGATTACACCAGGAGCAGTGCCCATAAAACACTGATTACACCAGGAGCAGTGCCCATAAAACACTGATTATACCAGGAGCAGTGTCCATGTGCCCATAACATACTGATTATAGCAGCAGCAGTGCCCATAACACACTGATTATACCAGGAGCAGTGCCCATAACATACTGTCTGTAACAACAGCAATGTCAATGTGCCCATAACCCACTAATTACATCAGCATCAGTGCCCATAACATACTGATAATACCAGGAGTATTGCCTATATTACACTAATTGTAACAGCAGTGCCTTTGTGCCCATAACACACTGATTATACCAGTAGCAGTGCCCGCTTGCCCATAACACGCTGATTGTACCAGTAGTAGTGCCCATAACACACTGATTATACCATAAGAAGTGCCCATAACACACTGATTACACCATAAACAGTGCCCATAACACACTGATTATACCATGAGTAGTGCCCATAACACAGTGATTATACCAGGAGCAGTTCCCATAACACAGTGATTATACCAGGAGCTGTGCCTATAACACAGTGATCATACTCATTGAGGGAGAAGCTTGCAGACTAAAGTGAAGCTTCAATATTTAAGTGACTTGTGAGTTGGAAACAGAAGCAGGTAAGTTAGAATACAGAAAAAGGTGAGTTTGAACACAAAAGCCAAAACACATTATTATTGTTATTACCATACATCTGATACAATGTTTGGCCTGGTGCAGTGCAGTGGATGTGATGCATTTGTTTTGAGGGAGACATTCTGGAGACTCGGCTGCTGTCCAATCTGCAAACAATTGTCTTTGCTGCAGGAGGAGATAGCTAAACTGCATGCTGAGCTACGTAGGATGTCTGTGTCCTTGCAACCACCACTGCCTCAGAGAGCCCCCTGAAGACATTCTGCCTGGACTGCTGTGGGCTCTGAAAGGCAGAGACTGACAGAGGGCATCAGACACATTCCCCAAGTGGTCACACTGCAAAACTCATATGCTGCTCTTGCAGGGTTGGAATGTATGACCAACGTAGGCAATAAAGAACAGGAAGATATGAGGACTTCTACCTCTACTAACTGTAGGACCAGGAAAATTTCACCTCCAAAAAGGACTGCACTTCTTTTGGGAGATTCCATCATTAGAGGAGTTCATCTGGGAAATGCTACTAAAGTAGAGAAACAAGTAAGGTGCTTACCTGGAGCCACAGCTCCAAGAGATAAAGAACGCATGCTAAGAATTGTAAAGGCAGCAAGAAAAGATAGGGAGGTGGATGTCATCGTCCACCTAGGCACAAATGACCTGGTTAATGCTGAAGTCATGGCCGTAAAAGATGAATTTAGAAAGTTAGGAACTGCTCTAAAACAGGTGGCAACCACTGTAACTTTTTCAGAAGTATTGCCAGTACACCAAGGGGAAGATAGAACTCTGAGAATCAGAAACTTCAATGTTTGGCTAAGGAATTGGTGCAACGAGGAGAGATTTGGATATTTAGGTCAAAGTCAAGCTACCTGGCAAGACAGAGCCTTATATAAAAGTGATGGACTGCACCCATCTTCAAGGGGAACGAGAATATTAAGTGAGAAGTTTGGAAGCTTCATAAGCAACTTTTTAAACTAGCAGAGGGGGGCAGTGAACCAAATAAGAATGAAGAAATCTGCTCCCCCAACCTAGAGGTATTGTCTCTGCAGGCAAATGGAACAGGAATCCTATCCACTGCAACAGAATATAATGCCAATCAAAACCGAATAGATATAGGCAGAAAGATGAACAAAGCTAGCAGCAGGAGAAGCACAAACACAACTTTAAGAGCTATGTGTGTGCAAATGCTAGGAGCTTAGGAAATAAAATCCCAGAACCAACTGCAATAATGACAAGGGATGAACTGGATATTGTGGCTATTACAGAGACATGGTGCAATGAAAATCATGACTGGGACATAGCTATACCAGGATATACTTTATTTAGGAAGGACAGAATGGGAAAAATTGGAGGAGGGGTTGCAACATATGTGAAAAAAATATATAAAGACTACCTTAATACAAAGTATTGAAGAAAAAACGGAGGCCCTTTGGGTGACCATAGAAACAGGGGAGAAGGCGATTCTTCGTATAGGGGTGATCTACAGACCACCAGGTCAGGAAGAGGAACTAGACAAGAGCCTATTGCAGGACATCAATAAAATTGCATTAAAAGGAGAGGTGATAATCATGGGAGACTTTAATCTACCTGATGTAAACTGGGAGCTGCCTGTTGCAAGTTCCACCAGAAGTAGGGACATGCTGAATTCCTTGCAAGGAGCATCCCTCCAGCAATTGGTGAGGGAGCCCACTCGTAAGGACGCAATATTAGACTTAAATACTTACAAATGGTGACAGAATATCTGACATAAATGTGGGTGAAAATCTGGGATCCAGTGACCATCAAGCAGTATGGCTCAAAATAAAGACAAAGACTGACTCATCGCACACAAAAACAAAAGGTGTTAGATTTTAGGAAGGCTGATTTTGTAGAGATGGGAAACTCTGTAAGGGATTCTTTGGCAGAGTGGAAGAAATTGGAAGGAGTGCAGGATAAGTGGGAAAAATTAAAAAGTGCAATTCTAAAAGCAAGAGAACTTTGTGTCAAAAGAGTTAGGAAAAACACAAGAAAAAGAAAGCCATTGTGGTTTGCAAAAGAAGTAGCAAGTATTGTGAAAGCAAAAAAGTTGGCCTTTAAGAAATTTAAGCAGACGCAGAAGAATGAGGACAAAGAGGTGTATCTTGTTAGACAGAAGGAGGCTAATGGGGCCTACACACATGCCGATTTTGTGCCATTTTCTAAGCGATTTAGCTAGGTCGCTTAGAAACTAAGCATACATCGGTGTGTGTGTGGAGGCTAAACCGATATAGATGCGCGGCCCCGCGCGTCTAAATCGCAATAAGAAGAAGAATGAGCATGTCCCATCAATCTAGTAAAATCGCTTAGCAAGACCCTGCATATCGGGCGCCTTTTGTGTGGTGTCTTTTTTTTTTGCTCAAGTGACCACAGATTTTACTCATCTGGACACTCCCTGAGCCCTCCTCTCCATTCTGCACATGCTGATGCTGTCAGACACCACGCGCTGTGAACCCTCCGGAGCTGGTAAGTACTATGCTATCCACTATGCACCACCAACGCACTGATTACAGGTGGGGTGGGGTGGTAATGAGAGGGGTCCACTATGCCACCAATGTAAACTTTATGGGTGAGGGTGTCATGTGATGCGCGCTGCACCCGCTGCGCGCTGCCCCCCCAGCGCAAGAATATGGGCACAATGATCTTTGGGGGGGGATGTGAGGCGACCACTGTGCCACCAATGTTATAAAATAAAGCATGCTTCTGGGTGAGGGTGTCATGTGATGCGCGCTGCACCCGCCGCGCGCTGCCCCCCCAGCGCAAGAATATGGGCACAATGATCTTTGGGGGGATGTGAGGCGACCACTGTGCCACCAATGTTATAAAATAAAGCATGCTTCTGGGTGAGGGTGTCATGTGATGCCCGCTGTCCCTAGCGCAAGTTTGGGGAGGGGTGATGGCACATTGCAAAAGCTAGTCATGTGGTTTTTACTTGCATGCTCTGGGGTGATGGCACATTGCAAAAGCTAGTCATGTGGTTTTTACTTGCATGCTCTGGGGTGATGGCACATTGCAAAAGCCAGTCATGTGATGTTTACTTGCATGCTCTGGGGTGATGGCACATTGCAAAAGCTAGTCACGTGGTTTTTACTTGCATGCTCTCTGGTGATGGCACATTGCAAAAGCTAGTCATGTGGTTTTTACTTGCATGCTCTGGGGTGATGGCACATTGCAAAAGCTAGTCATGTGTTGTTTACTTGCATGCTCTGGGGTGATGGCACATTGCAAAAGCTAGTCATGTGTTGTTTACTTGCATGTCTATGATGGGGTAAATTGTCTTACCAAACCCCCTAAAAAAAACAGTGAATGTGTGCGCATGTACATGTGGTAGGGACAATAGATTGTAAGCTGACCTAGTTTGGACTGTTTATGTACATAATGGTGGATGCATATATGTTAATTATGTATTTACATTTTATACCATATTATTCACACAGAAATGGCAAAGCAGAATTCTTCAAAAAAAGTCACCACTGGGTTCATTGACATCTATCGGGCCCATGAATGCCTGTGGCAAATTACCAGCAAAGACTTTTCAAACAAGCAGAAAAGGGATCAGGCCTACAATGCTTTGCTGGCCTATGCTAAAGCCAACAGAAGTGATGCCACCATGGAATGTGTGAAGAAGAAGATAGCGAATTTGAGGACCGTCTTTGTGAAGGAGCACGCAAAAGTGACTGAATCGCAGAGTTCTGGAGCCGGTGCCGATGACGTATACAAGCCAATGTTATGGTACTACGACCAGATGCACTTCCTGCTGGAGAAAGAATCGAAAACGCATGGACAGAATAGCATGGATCCTGTGCCTCCAATTAGGCAAGAGGAGGAGACCCAGGATCTGGTAAGTTTGAACACATAGATATGCGACATGTCATCATTATTCATGGTCCTAACGTATTTTATTTTACAGGATGCTACTCCGGAGCTGTTTGCGGAGACGTCCGAGACTACAGAGGCTGCAGATCAAGAGTGTGAGGAAGTGGAAACCTCTACCTCTACCCCCCTGCCAACGCCACCACCCAGGCAGAGGAAGAAGACAGCCAAAAGATCTGTAGCCGGCAGCTCTGAGCAATTTTTTCAATTTGCGGAGGCAAGGCTTAATAAGCCTATTGATTCAATTCGGCAGTTTTCAAATACGGTAGACTCGGAGATGCGTTCAATGGATGACGACACCCGTCGGAAATTCAAATGCATCGTGTACGACGCAATAATTCGGGCCCAGGATAAAAACATTCCTGATGACCTCAAATTAATGCGCGACCCGATGCATTACGCATCTTGCGGACCCTCGCCACAGTATCCCTACCACCAACCCTATAGTAATCCGCCGGCAATTCCTCCGCAGCTTGCCCCTGCTAACACGACGGGAGCCCCTTCACCCAACCCGGCCACATCAGCCACCACCAGCACTCTGTCCAGTGGAATGTACTCAGCGTTCTCGAGTACACAAGGACAGGACGATGCTGTTTATTATCCGTTATAAATTTCCAAAAAAATAAAATTCTAAATTATTTAAGTTGAAAAAATTGCTCTTTCTTCCATGCGTTTTCGATTCCTTGTAGACTATAATGTCTGCTTGTATACGTCATTTGGCCCTGACTCCAGAATGATGCGATATCAGTCACTCTTGTGTGTCCTTCACTGAAGACTGTCCTTACCTTTGCTATCTCTTCTTTGCACATTTTGTGAGTCATCACTTCTGTTGGCTCTAGTATACTGTAGTGAGTTTGTTGGCCTGATCCCTTTTTTTGTTTGAAAAGTCTTTGGGCCAGAGGCATTTCTCGGCCTGATATTATTGATGAACCCAGTGGTGTTCACTTTTATACTTTTATAGTATTTGCAATAAATTATAAAAAACACGGTATGGTGTCATTTCATTTCAAAATGTTATTTATTGTTAATTATGTTCAAGTTAAGTTAAGTTCAATTATGTATAGGTATGGTTCCTCTTTGCAACACTTCTCCTGACTTCTCTCCCCTTGAAAAATAATCTTTTTTCAAGGGGAGAGGAGTGAAGAGAAAGTACTGCAAACACTCTGGTAAGGTGCTATTATGAACAGGTACTCTTTGCAACACTTCTCCTGACTTCTCTCCCCTTAAAACTCCCCAAGAACTCCCCCAGCCCTTTGAACTGCCCATTTTTATTTAAATGAGTTTTTTTTTCTTTTTCCCATGCTTGAGAAGAATCTGGCATGCTTAAATCGCTAAGCAGAATCGCTGAGGCATATCGTTGACACATTTTGCACGTTCTAAGCAATATAGATGATTTTGTGCTCAAAGGAAATCTGCTATGCTAAATCTGGCATGCTATATCACTGGCCAAAATCGGTATGTGTGTAGGCCCTATAAGAAGGTAATAAGATGTGCAAAAGCACAGGCTGAAGAGAAAATGGCCCAGTCAGTGGGTAAAGGGGGGGGGGGGAACTTTTTTAGGTATACAAGTGAAAGGAGAAAAACAAAAAGTGGAATAATTAGACTGAAGACAGAGAGTGGAAGTTTTCTTGAGGGGGACAATGTAATAGCAGATAATATTAATAATTATTTCTGCTCAGTATTCACTGCTGAAAGAGAGGGGAAGGGGCCACAGTTAAGTTGCAAGTATAGTCAGAAAACTGAGGGAGAGACAAGTACATTTACAGAGGAGAAAGTCCTCACAGAACTCTCAAAACTGAAAGTGGATAAATCAATGGGGCCAGATGGGATACATCCAAGGATACTAAAAGAGCTTAAAGGGGAGCTGGTAAAACCAATAACAGAATTATTCAACCAGTCACTAGCTACTGGAGTAATCCCAGAGGACTGGAAAACAGCGAATGTAGTCCCACTGCACAAAAGTGGAAGCAAGGAAGAGGTAAGCAACTATCGACCAGTGAGCCCTACATCAGTAGTAGGGAAATTGATGGAAACACTCTTAAAACAAAGAGTTGTAGAATATCTCAAAACCAGCATTTTACAGGATCCAAAACAGCATGGGTTTACTGGGGGAAGTTCATGTCAAACAAATCTTATTGACTTTTTTGACTGGGTGACTAAAGTAATAGATCAAGGTGGGGCTGTAATTGTAGCTTATCTAGACTTTAGTAAAGCTTTTGACACTGTCCCACATTGCAGACTGTTAAATAAACTTGAAAGCTTGGGATTGGATTCTAAAGGCCCCCATACACTAGGGCAACTTGTCCTTAGGACAAGTCGCCCCCGACTTCCCCCTGAGCTTCCCCGGCTGCTCCCCGGGGGAGCTTTATTAGATTGGCACTTGATGTGCCATTTTTTACATGTGATAAATAGTCTCGATCTATCACATGTAAAAAACCCGGGGAGCAGGGGGGGGGGGGGGAAGCTACAAAGCAGGGCTGCTGGTGGGAGCAGGGGGGGGGGGGCTGGGGACGCTGCGGGGGACACAGGCGGCATAGAGCCGGGCAGAGGGAGCCGGGAGCTGTCAGTGCTAGAAAAAAAAAGCCTATACAATGAATGGGCAGCCAATCACAGGCCGCCCATTCATTGTATGGGCTTTTTTTTTTTTAATTCAGTACTGACAGCTCCCGGCTCTATGCCGCCTGTGTCCCCCGCAGCGTCCCCAGCCCCCCTGCTCCCTCCACCGCCGCACCGCCCCACTAGGTCCCAAGTCGGGTGGTCGGACGTGCAGCAGGTCCGACCACCCGACGCAGATCCGATGCGCACGGGACCGCGCATCGGATCTGAGAGGACATCAAAACTAGCCGATTTTGGTCCGATTTCGGCCAGATCCGACTGATCTGGCCAAAATCTGACCAAAATCGGCTAGTGTATGGGGGCCTTAAGATAGTTGAATGGATAAGAGCGTGGTTGCAGGACAGAAAACAGAGAGTTGTAGTAAACGGAGTACAGTCAAAGGAGGGAAAGGTTACAAGTGGAGTATCCCAGGGATCTGTACTTGGACCGGTGCTTTTTAATATCTTTATTGGGGATATTGCAAATGGAATTGAGGGTAAAATGTGCCTTTTTGCAGATGACACAAAGGTATGCAACAGGGTAGACACACCAGGAGGGGTAAAACAAATGATTGAGGATCTAGGTAGATTAGAAAAATGGTCAAGAGAATGGCAACTACAGTTTAATGCCAAAAAATGCAAAATCATGCACTTGGGTCTCAGAAATCCAAAGACTAAATATAGTATAAATGGCACTATAATGGAAACTACTGAGGAAGAGAGGGATCTAGGTGTCACTATTTCAGGGGACTTAAAAGCAGGTAGACAATGTAACAAAGCAATGAAGAAGGCAAGTCAGATGCTTGGTTGCATAGGGAGAGGTATCAGCATTAGAAAGAAAGAAGTAATAATGCCACTGTATAGGTCATTGGTACGACCTCGCCTAGAGTATTGTGTTCAGTTCTGGAGGCCATATCTCCAGAAGGATATAAATACATTAGAGATTGTACAAAGAAGAGCAACTAAAATGGTGCATGGCCTACATCACAAAACGTACCAGGAAAGACTAAAAGATCTTAATATGTATACTTTAGAGCAGAGAAGGGAAAGGGGGTACATGATAGAAACTTTCAAATATATCAAGGGTTTTAACAAGGTACAGGTGGGAGACATTCTTCACAGGAAGAGGAGCAGCAGAACACGAGGCCATGCACTGAAACTAGAGGGAGGAAGATTCAGGGGAAATTTGAGGAAGAATTACTTCACAGAAAGAGTAGTAGATAAGTGGAATAGCCTCCCATCAGAGGTGGTAGAGGCAAATACAGTAGTACAATTTAAACATGCTTGGGATAGGCATATTGATATCCTTACAAAAAAATAAGGATCAAATATGGTTTGAGGTAACATGTTTAAAAAAGGGGCAGACTAGATGGGCCAAGTGATTCTTATCTGCCGTCAAATTCTATGTTTCTATTCTTCACAGGAAGAGGAGCAACAGAACACGAGGACATGCACTGAAACGACAGGGAGGAAGATTCAGGGGAAATGTGAGGAAGAATTACTTCACAGAAAGAGTAGTAGATAAGTGGAATAGCCTCCCATCAGAGGTGGTAGAGGCAAATACAGTAGTACAATTTAAACATGCTTGGGATAAGCATATTGATATCCTTACAAAAAAATAAGGATCAAATATAGTTTGAGGTAACAGGTTTAAAAAAAGGGGCAGACTAGATGGGCCAAGTGGTTCTTATCTGCCATCAAATTCTATGTTTCTATACCAGGAGCAGTGCCTATAACACAGTGATTACACCAGGAGCAGTGCCCATAACACACTGATTATACCAGGAGCAGTGCCCATGTGCCCATAACACACTGATTATAGCAGCAGCAGTGCCCATAACATACTGTCTGTAACAACAGCAATGTCAATGTGCCCATAACCCACTAATTGCGTCAGCATTAGTGCCCATAGCATACTGATAATACCAGGAGTATTGCCTATATTACACTAATTGTAACAGCAGTGCCTTTGAGCCCATAACACACTGATTATACCAGTAGCAGTGCCCGCTTGCCCATAACACGCTGATTGTACCAGTAGTAGTGCCCATAACACACTGATTATACCATAAGAAGTGCCCATAACACACTGATTACACCATAAGCAGTGCCCATAACACACTGATTATACCATGAGTAGTGCCCATAACACACTGATTGTACCAGTAGTCGTGCCCATAACACACTGATTATACCATGGGCAGTGCCCATGTGCCATAACACACTGATTATACCATGATCAGTGCCCATAACACACTGATTATACCATGATTAGTGCCCATAACACACTGATTGTACTAGTGGTAGTGCCCATAACACACTGATTATACCATGATCAGTGTCCATAACACGCTGATTGTACTAGTGGTAGTGCCCATAACCAACTGATTATACCATGAGCAGTGCTTAGTGTTCATTCTAGCACCGGCTATCTTTGAAAACCCATGCAGTTCCTCTTCCCTGCCTGGGGTGTCGCTGTTTGCTGCAGTGCTTATAGCACAGTGTGGTCTTTATATCAGCACGGATATGCAAACCAGACCTGTTCTAGAAACACCACAGCAGACAGCGACACCCCAGGCAGGGAACAGAAACTGCATGGGTTTTCAAAGTTAGCGTGTGCTAGAATGAACACTAAGTGCCCTTAACACGTTGATTGTACCAGTAGCACTGCCCATGTGCCCATAACACACTGATCATACCAGAAGCAGTGCCCATAACACACTGATTATAACAAAAGCAATTACCATAACACACTTATACCAGCAGCACTGCCCATATGCCTATAACACACTAATTATATCACCATCAGTGCCCATGTTCCCATAACACACTGATTATGCCAGGAGCAGTGCCCATGTGCCAATTACACACTGATTATGCCAGGAGCAATGCACGTGTGTACATTACACACTGATTATACCAGGAGCAATGCCTATACCACACTGATTATTCCAGGAGCAGTGCCCAGAACATAACATACTGTCTGTAACAGCAATGTCAATGAGCCCATAACCCGCTAATTACGCCAGCATCAGGATGCCAGGAGTATTGCCTATATTACACTAATTGTAACAGCAGTAGTGCCCATAACACACTGATTGTACCAGTAGTAGTGCCCAAACACACTGATTATACCTGGCATGAGCAGTGCCCATGTGCCATAATACACTGATTATACCATGAGCAGTGCCCATAACATGCTAATTGTACTAGTAGTAGTGCCCATAATACACAGATTATACCATGAGCAGTGTCCATAACACAATGATTATACCATGATCAGTGCCCATAACACACTGATTATACCATGATCAGAGCCCATAATACGCTGATTGTACTAGTGGTAGTCCCCATAACACACTGATTATATCATGAACAGTGCCCATAACACACTGATTATACCATGATCAGTGCCCATAACACGCTGATTGTGCCAGTAGTAGTGCCCATAACACACTGATTGTACCAGTAGCACTGCCCATGTGCCCAAAAGTGGTAGATATTTAAAAGCATATAAATGAGTTTCATTAATATGCATTCAAATATCTACCACTTGTAAGTGCACATCTTTATTAAATTTGTTGTCTTAAAACATTATGCACTATTTGCTGTTTCTTTTTCATTCTATATTTGAAGGACTGCAATATAATAAACATCTCCTTTGGATTATTGGATTTATGGTGACTATCTCTGCGGAGAACCTTTTTAGCGTTGTATATCAATTCATATTTTTGTACACTTGTTTGATTATGGAGGTGGTTTAAGAATAACACCTTGAATTGTTAGCAGCTCTAAAGTGTTGTGTGCACACTATTATCACTCAGTCACCCTTTTTTGATCACTTGTACCAACAGCATTGCCAAGAAAAAACTAATTGTGCCAGCAGAAGTACCCATAACACACTGATTATACCAGTAGTAGTGCCCATAGCTCACTGTGCAGGAAGCAGCGCCCATAACACACTGATTATACCAGTACCCATAACACACTGACTATACCAGCAGTAGTGCCCAAAGCACTGATTATACCAGAAGCAGCGCCTATACCACACTGATTATACCAAGAGCAGTGTCCATTACACACTGATTATAACTGCAGCAGTGCCCAAAACACTGATTACATCAGGAGCAGTGCCCATAACACGCTGATAGTGCCAGCAGCAGTACCCATACCATCGTATACTCCCCCCACCATATCCATATACACATCTCCCGATCCTAAACCCCCCTTACCACATCTGCATACACATCTTCCGATCGTATATACTCCCCTCACCACATCAGTATACACTTCTCCTGATCCTATATACTCCCCTCACCACATCAGTATACACATCTCCCAATCCTATACTCGCCCCACCGCATCCATATACACATCTCCCAATCCTATATACTCCCCTCACCACATCCATATACACATCTCCCAATCCTATATACTCCCCTCACCACATCAGTATACACATCTCCCGATCCTATATACTCCCCTCACCACATCCATATACACATCTCCCGGTCCTATACTCCCCTCACCACATCAGTATACACATCTCCCAATCCTAGTAACTCCACTCACCACATCCGTATACACATCTCCCGATCCTATATACTCCCCTCACCACATCAGTATACACATCTCCCGATCCTATACTCGCCCCACCACATCCATATACACATCTCCCAATCCTATATACTCCCCTCACCACATCCATATACACATCTCCCAATCCTATATACTCCCCTCACCACATCAGTATACACATCTCCCGATCCTATATACTCCCCTCACCACATCCATATACACATCTCCCGGTCCTATACTCCCCTCACCACATCAGTATACACATCTCCCAATCCTAGTAAATCCACTCACCACATCCGTATACACATCTCCCGATCCTAGTAACTCCACTCACCACATCCATATACACATCTCCCGATCCTATATACTCCCATCACCACATCCATATACTGTACACATCTCCCGATCCTATACTCCCCTCACCACATCCGTATACACATCTTCCGATCCTATATACTCCACTCATCACATCCGTATAAACATCTCCCTATCCTATTAACTCCACTCACCACATCCATATACACATCTTCTGATACTATATACCAGTGACGTGCGGTGAGGTCAGTGGCTAGTGAGGCACTAGTTTGTAAGCAGTGGTGCAAGTAGATATTTTTTCTTACATTGTCCCAAAAATGGTCGTGGTCAAGTGTTATGAGGGTGTGTGGTTACACACAGCTGGGGGAGCGGCTATATAACAAATGAGGCATGCCCCCACACCATAATGCCCATGACATTATACTGCAGGTGGGATGTGAATGGTTGGGCTGTAGGGGGTGTATATATAGGGTTAGTCTATGGGGGATGTGTATTTAAGGTTAGGCTACGGGGCATGTATAGTTAGGGTTAGGTGATGAGGGTATAGTCAGGATTAGGCTAAGTGGATGTATAGTTAGGGTACTTGGTGAGGAAGGTGTATGGTTAGGGTTAGTTGGGGGGTGCAGGGAGGTGGCTCCTGATCACACTGAAGGTTTGAACACATTAACCCCACTGTAGTCACTACTAACCTGATCCTCCTGTGGCTTTAAATGGGCGGTTTGTGGGCAGGATGCTCTGTATTACTGCACTTCATCGGGGACCTTTGGTTCCTGGGATTCCTCTCAGCCTTGTTCTACTTCGTGTGCACTGCGCCCCCTGCTTTCATATGGCCGAGTGTCCGCACCATCGCTGGCCAGCATATGCCCAACCTGTAGCAGCTTCCAGCAGTGGACAGCCCAGCACACACAGATAATGCTGCGGGAGTCAAGGGAGGTCCCCAAAAAATGCAGTGTCGCAATGCCATATAGGAGCCGGCCCACAGTGATGGTTTGGGGCTCCAGGTCAAATCCAGCTCCCCAGAGAAGATCTCCTCTTTCTCTCTACATGCTTTCTCAGTAACTGAATTATTATTCTGCACATATACAGGAAAGAACCCCTTATGGCCATTGACTGCGGAGCTGACAACCGCCATATACATACTACATACGCTGTTATTTACATATACATACTACATACGCTGTTATTTACATATACATACTACATACACTGTTATTTACATATACATACACTGACATTCTTCATACATGCACTGCCGCTATCATTCATACATACACTGACGCTCTTATTCATACATACATACACTGACGCTCTTATTCATACATACATACACTGACGCTCTTATTCATACATACACTGACGCTCTTATTCATACATACATACATACACTGACGCTCTTATTCATACATACATACACTGACGCTCTTATTCATACATACATACACTGATGCTCTTATTCATACATACATACACTGACGCTCTTATTCATACATACATACACTGACGCTCTTATTCATACATACATACACTGACGCTCTCATTCATACATACACTGACGCTCTCATTCATACATACATACACTGACGCTCTCATTCATACATACATACACTGACGCTCTCATTCATACATACATACACTGACGCTCTCATTCATACATACATACACTGACGCTCTCATTCATACATACATACACTGACGCTCTCATTCATACATACATACATACATACACTGACGCTCTCATTCATACATACATACATACACTGACGCTCTTATTCATACAGACATACACTGACGCTCTCATTCATACATACATACACTGACACCCTTATTCATACATACATACACTGACGCTCTTATTCATTCATACATACATACACTGACGCTCTCATTCATACATACAGACACTGACGATCTCATTCATACATACATACACTGATGCTCTCATTCATACATACATACACTGATGCTCTCATTCATACATACATACACTGATGCTCTTATTCATACATACATACGCTGACGCTCTCATTCATACATACATACACTGACACCCTTATTCATACATACATACACTGACGCTCTTATTCATTCATACATACATACACTGACGCTCTCATTCATACATACAGACACTGACGATCTCATTCATACATACATACACTGATGCTCTCATTCATACATACATACACTGATGCTCTTATTCATACATACATACGCTGACGCTCTCATTCATACATACATACACTGACGCTCTTATTCATACATACATACACTGACGCTCTCATTCATACATACATACATACGCTGACGCTCTCATTCATACATACATACACTGACGCTCTTATTCATACATACATACACTGACGCTCTCATTCATACATACATACACTGACGCTCTCATTCATACATACATACACTGACGCTCTCATTCATACATACATACACTGACGCTCTCATTCATACATACATGCACCGACGCTGTCATTCATACATACATACACTGACGCTCTTATTCATACATACATTCACTGACGCTCTTATTCATACATACATACACTGACGCTCTCATTCATATATACATGCACTGACGCTGTCATTCATACATACATACACTGACGCTCTTATTCATACATACATAACTCCACTCACCACATCCATATACACATCTCCCGATCCTATATACTCCCATCACCACATCCATATACTGTACACATCTCCCGATCCTATACTCCCCTCACCACATCCGTATACACATCTTCCGATCCTATATACTCCACTCATCACATCCGTATAAACATCTCCCTATCCTATTAACTCCACTCACCACATCCATATACACATCTTCTGATACTATATACCAGTGACGTGCGGTGAGGTCAGTGGCTAGTGAGGCACTAGTTTGTAAGCAGTGGTGCAAGTAGATATTTTTTCTTACATTGTCCCAAAAATGGTCGTGGTCAAGTGTTATGAGGGTGTGTGGTTACACACAGCTGGGGGAGCGGCTATATAACAAATGAGGCATGCCCCCACACCATAATGCCCATGACATTATACTGCAGGTGGGATGTGAATGGTTGGGCTGTAGGGGGTGTATATATAGGGTTAGTCTATGGGGGATGTGTATTTAAGGTTAGGCTACGGGGCATGTATAGTTAGGGTTAGGTGATGAGGGTATAGTCAGGATTAGGCTAAGTGGATGTATAGTTAGGGTACTTGGTGAGGAAGGTGTATGGTTAGGGTTAGTTGGGGGGTGCAGGGAGGTGGCTCCTGATCACACTGAAGGTTTGAACACATTAACCCCACTGTAGTCACTACTAACCTGATCCTCCTGTGGCTTTAAATGGGCGGTTTGTGGGCAGGATGCTCTGTATTACTGCACTTCATCGGGGACCTTTGGTTCCTGGGATTCCTCTCAGCCTTGTTCTACTTCGTGTGCACTGCGCCCCCTGCTTTCATATGGCCGAGTGTCCGCACCATCGCTGGCCAGCATATGCCCAACCTGTAGCAGCTTCCAGCAGTGGACAGCCCAGCACACACAGATAATGCTGCGGGAGTCAAGGGAGGTCCCCAAAAAATGCAGTGTCGCAATGCCATATAGGAGCCGGCCCACAGTGATGGTTTGGGGCTCCAGGTCAAATCCAGCTCCCCAGAGAAGATCTCCTCCTTCTCTCTACATGCTTTCTCAGTAACTGAATTATTATTCTGCACATATACAGGAAAGAACCCCTTATGGCCATTGACTGCGGAGCTGACAACCGCCATATACATACTACATACGCTGTTATTTACATATACATACTACATACGCTGTTATTTACATATACATACTACATACACTGTTATTTACATATACATACACTGACATTCTTCATACATGCACTGCCGCTATCATTCATACATACACTGACGCTCTTATTCATACATACATACACTGACGCTCTTATTCATACATACATACACTGACGCTCTTATTCATACATACACTGACGCTCTTATTCATACATACATACATACATACACTGACGCTCTTATTCATACATACATACACTGACGCTCTTATTCATACATACATACACTGACGCTCTTATTCATACATACATACACTGACGCTCTTATTCATACATACATACACTGACGCTCTTATTCATACATACATACACTGACGCTCTCATTCATACATACACTGACGCTCTCATTCATACATACATACACTGACACTCTCATTCATACATACATACACTGACGCTCTCATTCATACATACATACACTGACGCTCTCATTCATACATACATACACTGACGCTCTCATTCATACATACATACACTGACGCTCTCATTCATACATACATACATACACTGACGCTCTCATTCATACATACATACATACACTGACGCTCATTCATACATACATACACTGACGCTCTTATTCATACAGACATACACTGACGCTCTCATTCATACATACATACACTGACACCCTTATTCATACATACATACACTGACGCTCTTATTCATTCATACATACATACACTGACGCTCTCATTCATACATACAGACACTGACGATCTCATTCATACATACATACACTGATGCTCTCATTCATACATACATACACTGATGCTCTCATTCATACATACATACACTGATGCTCTTATTCATACATACATACGCTGACGCTCTCATTCATACATACATACACTGACACCCTTATTCATACATACATACACTGACGCTCTTATTCATTCATACATACATACACTGACGCTCTCATTCATACATACAGACACTGACGATCTCATTCATACATACATACACTGATGCTCTCATTCATACATACATACACTGATGCTCTTATTCATACATACATACGCTGACGCTCTCATTCATACATACATACACTGACGCTCTTATTCATACATACATACACTGACGCTCTCATTCATACATACATACATACGCTGACGCTCTCATTCATACATACATACACTGACGCTCTTATTCATACATACATACACTGACGCTCTCATTCATACATACATACACTGACGCTCTCATTCATACATACATACACTGACGCTCTCATTCATACATACATACACTGACGCTCTCATTCATACATACATACACTGACGCTCTCATTCATACATACATGCACCGACGCTGTCATTCATACATACATACACTGACGCTCTTATTCATACATACATTCACTGACGCTCTTATTCATACATACATACACTGACGCTCTCATTCATATATACATGCACTGACGCTGTCATTCATACATACATACACTGACGCTCTTATTCATACATACATACACTGACGCTCTTATTCATACATACATACATACACTGACGCTCTCATTCATACATACATACATACGCTGACGCTCTCATTCATACATACATACACTGACGCTCTTATTCATACATACATACACTGACGCTCTCATTCATACATACATACACTGGCGCTCTCATTCATACATACATACACTGACGCTCTCATTCATACATACATACACTGACGCTCTCATTCATACATACATACACTGACGCTCTCATTCATACATACATGCACTGACGCTGTCATTCATACATACATACACTGACGCTCTTATTCATACATACATTCACTGACGCTCTTATTCATACATACATACACTGACGCTCTCATTCATATATACATGCACTGACGCTGTCATTCATACATACATACACTGACGCTCTTATTCATACATACATACACTGACGCTCTTATTCATACATACATGCACTGACGCTCTCATTCATATATACATACACTGACACTCTTATTCATACATACATTCATACATGTACTGACGCTCTCATTCATACCTACATACATACACTGACACTCTCATTCATACATACATATACTGACACTCTCATACATACTGACACTCTCATACATACATACACTGACACTCTCATTCATACATACATATACTGACACTCTCATACATACATATACTGACACTCTCATACATACATATAGTATACTGACACTCTCATACATACATATACTGACACTCTCATACATACATATAGTATACTGACACTCTCATACATACATATACTGACACTCTCATACATACATATACTGACACTCTCATACATACATATACTGACACTCTCATACATACATATACTGACACTCTCATACATACATACCTACACTGACACTCTCATTCATACAAACATATACTGACACTCTCATACATACATACATACATACATACACTGACACTCTGACCCCCTCCCATCTCCAGCGGCTCTCTTCTCACTGTAGCACCCGACGACCCACCACCCTCACAGGGATCTTTCTCCCTGCAGCATGCGCAAACCACCCCCCCACCCACAGCGGTTCCACAGCGGATGGGACCGGGCGTCAGCAGGGTTACTGTGACTGCAGTTACTTACCCTGCTTGCCCGGCCGCCGATCCACTCTCCCCTGCTGTAATGCTGCTCCAGAGTCCCGGCTAGCCGGAGCAGCTTCCGGTTTTCACGCGGAGCAGCAGCCCCCTGCCTGTCAGCCAGCCCCGGGACAGCCAACGGACCAGCCCGCAAAGAGATTTATTGGACCGGCGCACCGGGCACAACACTCCCGCACCCCGACCCTCCTGGGCTGCTGTTACCGCTGGGCTCCCTCTTCATCATGGGACACGGCTTCTAAAGGTGTGTGAGGGTGGAGTGCAGGGTGGGCACCGACGGCGAAGGGGGCGGGTGGCTTTCGATGGCCTCAGTGACAGGGGCATGTCTTCATAGTGGCTGAAAGCGCACCCTGTCACTGAGGCATTTGGAAAGGTGCCGCTTTTACTAGGTTTTCAAATGGGCTTTTACAGCTCTCTGCTTATCCCCGCCCACTGCCCACCTCCGGCTTCCAGCTTTTTATAAGGGGCAGCTGGAGGCACCGCTTTCGGTGCCTCCAAAACCATTTACACACATTATGCAACAATGAGAATGATTAAATTAATATAAAAAAAATACTTATGACACAGAATATGTGTCATAAGTATCTTCTTTGTATTATTTTAATCATTAATGACAGGGGAGGCACTGCCTCCCCTGACTGCACGTCCCTGCTATATACTCCCCTCACCACATCCATATACACATCTCCCGGTCCTATACTCCCCTCACCACATCCGTATACACATCTCCCGATCCTATGCTGGCTGGTGCCGGGCTAATACTCCCCTCACCACATCCGTATACACATCTCCGGATCCTATACTCCCCTCACCACATCCGTATACACATCTCCGGATCCTATACTCCCCTCACCACATCCGTATACACATCTCCCGATCCTATACTCCCCTCACCACATCCGTATACACATCTCCTGATCCTATAATCCCCTCACCACATCCGTATACACATCTCCCGATCCTATACTCCCCTCACCACATCCATATACACATCTCCCGATCCTATACGCCCCTCACCACATCCGTATACACATTTCCCAATCCTATATACTCTCCGGTCGCCCCTGTCCCCAGTGAGGGATGGCTGTGCAGTGTACCATACTGGGATCTACACTGCAGCCATCATACATGTCTGGAGGAAGGGGACGAGTGCCGCAGTGACCTCTGGGGGCTCAGTCAGGAAGATTACTGGCAGGGAGCATTAGCCCGGCACCAGGCAGCAGGGAAAGGGGTAGGGGCTTTCTGCAGCTGTCTCCTGGTACAGAGCCCAGCCTCTAACTTACACAAAGATGGCAGACCCCTGCCAGCAGCCCCCCTCCCCCAATTCCCTGACATGACACATTGCCAACCAGCCAGCCCTATTGCATGGCAGGAGAGACCAGGGAGATGCGGGCACTGCCACCGGGCATAGAATGCAGGACAGACAGTACTACCCATGGATTCTGATGCAGCAATGGTGGCTGTGCATGGCAGTATATATATCCTGTTTCTCCTGTATAAACACAAATATAATATGTATATACATTGTGTATAGTCGCAGTCATCTAGTACATATCCCACATCATCATGGCACATACACTGTCATACATGTACATTTCTATACACACATGACACATCACTACCACTAGACACTTGCAAGATAGATAGAATATATGCAGTATAAAGATGGATGATAGATACATACAGTACATAGATGTATAATAGTATATAGGTACATAGACACAAACAGTATATAGCTGGATAGATGGATGGTTGCAGTATACTGTATATATTGGAGTAATACATACACACACACATATGGATACAGTATATAGATGGAGTATATAAATAGGCAGTACATATGGATACAGTTTATAGATAGGAGTATATAGCTAGACGGATACATTATATAGGTAGATAGAAGGATACAGTATATAGGTAGATACATAGGCAGTGTGTATGTATATATATATATATATATATATATATATATATATATATATATATATATATATATGTGTGTATATAAATGGATGGATTAAGTATATAGATATGAGCATATAGGTAGATAAATAGGCAGAATATAGATGTATACAGTATATAGATAGGAGAATATAGATGGATGGATACAGTATATAGATAGGAGACTAGATAGATGGATACAGTAGATAGATAGATAGATAGATAGATAGATAGGTAGGAGTATATAGATAGATGGATGGATAAATTATATAGATAGAAATACTGTATATACAGTAGTTAGATGGATATAGTATATAGATAGATGGATGGATACAGTATACAGGTAGATGGGTGTATACACCTGGAGGGAGGGATAGCTGCTCCTAGAACACACCTGTATACTCCCCCCACTGAGTGAGCAGATATTGATTGGGGGCGTGCTCCCTTGGCCTCGCCCCCTGGTATCGGTATCGGTTACCTTCATGTCATTGATGATGGCCTGGAAGAGACCCCCCAGGGCCCCGCACTCCTTGTCCGCAGCCTCCATGGCCGGGTAGCCGCTGCTGGGGGCAGATTCCTCCGGGTGAGCTGTCAGAAAGGCGCCGGGTCCTCACCCCGGGGGTCAGTCTCAGATGCCCGGGCTCCGGAGGGAGAAGCAGCCTCCTGGGGTCAGCAGCAGCATCATCATCCTGCAGAGCCTGGCTGCAGCACCCGGGGCAGTCTGCACTGTGTTATATTGCTGTGTGCAAAGCGCGGAGAGGCTGCAGTGCTGCAGCACCGGGGAGGGGGGAGGGGCGGGACGCCGCTGCCACAGGGGGCGGGGCCTGCTGCTGCCCGGTGCCCGCCCACGTACCAGCCTGCCTGCTTCCCAAGGACCACTCACCCACCAATCTGCCTAATGCCCAGTGCACACCCACCCAGGTTTCATGCCCAACAGCCTCCTCTTATGCCTGAATGGAACGGGAACGGGAAGTGCTTCCTGTTACTAAGGGGAGATGATACTGCCTGTCACTAAGGGGAGATGTCATGCTGCATGTCAGTCACTAAGGGGAGATGCTACCTGTCAGTGAGTCACTAAAAGGAGGGACTGCCTGTCACTAAGGGGAGATGCTGCCTGTCAATAAGGGGGTGCTGCCTGCCAGTCACTAAGGGGAGGTGCTGTCTGACACTAAGGGGAGATGCTGCCTGCTACTAAGGGGAAATGTAGCCTGTCACTAAGGGGAGGTGCTGACTGTCACTGAGGGGAGGTGCTGACTGTCACTGAGGGGATATGCTGCCTGTCACCCACGAAAGGGAGATGGTGCCTGTAGCTAAGGGGAGGTTCTGCCTGTCACAAAGGGGAGGTGGTGCCTGTCAGTCACTAAAGGGAGGTGCTGCCTGTTACTAAGGAGAGATGCTGCCTGTCAGTCACTAAGGGTAGATGCGGCCTGTCAGCCACTAAGGGGAGATGGTGGCTGTCACTAAGGGGAGGTGCTGACTGTCAGTCACTAAGGGGAGGTGCTGCCTGTTACCAAGGGGAGGTGCTGCCTGTCTGTCACCAAGGGGAGGTGCTGCCTGACACTAAGGGGAGGCGCTGCCTGTCAGTCACCGAGGGGATGTGCTGCCTGTCACTAAGGGGAGATGCTGTTAGTCAGTCACTGATGAGAGATACTGCCTGTCACTAAGGGGAGGTGCTACCTGTCACTAAGGGGAGGTGCTGCCTGTCTGTCTCTAAGGGGAGGTGATGCCTATCTGTCACTAAGGGGAAATTATGCCTGTCTGTCACTAAGGGGAGATGGTGCCTGTCACTAAGGAAAGGTGCTGCCTGCCAGTCACTAAGGGGAGATGCTGTCAGTCACTAAGAGGAGGTGCTGTCAGTCACAAAGATGAGGTGCTGCCTGTCATGAAAGGGAGATGCTGCCTGTCAGTGACTGAAAGGCAGCACCTCCCATTAGTACCTGACAGGCAGCATCTCCCTTATATGACAGGCAGCACCTCACCTTTGTGACTGACAGCACCTCCCCTTAGTGACTGACAGCATCTCCTCTTAGTGACTGGTGGGCAGCGCCTTCCCTAATTGATAGGCACCATCTCTCCTTAGTGACTGACATGCACCATCTCCTCTTAGTGACAGACAGGAATCATTTCCCCTTAGTGACAGATACGCAGCACCTCCCCTTAGAGACAGACAGGCAGCACCTCCCCTTAGAGACAGACAGGTAGCACCCCCCTTAGTGACAGGCAGCACCTCCCCTTAGTGACAGGAAAGTATCTCCCATCAGTGACTGACTGACAGGATCTCCCCTTAGTGGCAGGCAGCACACAATCTCTTTTCACAATCTCTCCATATATGGAAATAGACATGCCCTTTGGGTGGAGCATGACACGCCCCCTCAATGGGGCGCTGTGCAAAAATTTGATTGCCATATATAATCTCCCTGAAACTAGTTTTCAAAAGTAGGCAAGTATGGTCATTGGAGATGCTGTATGTCTGTAAGGCCAGATGCTGCCAATCAGTTAGAGGAGACACTGCCTGTCAAAAAGTGCAGCCTTTCAATAGTGAATACTGCCTGTGAGGAAGAAGAGATGCATGTCAGTAAGGAGTTCAGATTGTCAGTAGTGAACACTGCCTGTGAGTAAAGAGTGTAGTTTGTCAATAAGGAGAGCTGTCAGCAAAGAGTTCAGCATGTCAATAGGGAGAGCAACCTGTCAGTAAAATATTTTGTGTTAGGTGGTTGCTAGGTTTGAGCATTTAGTTGCACAAATTGTATCCGCCCCTTTGTCACTACCTCTGTGACTGCATGGAGTCAACCAAGGTATCCTATATTGCAATACTGGCAGATAGTCAAAGTGGCAGGAAGGCGGCCTGTAGATATTGTTTAATGGAGGTTAGAGTGGCAGGATGGTGGCCTGTAGATATCATCTAATGATGGTTAGATTGGCAGGATGGTGGCCTGTAGTTATCACCTAACAGTGGTTAGATTGGCAGGATGGTGGCCTGTGGATATTATCAAATGGTGGTTAGAGTGGCATTTAGATATAATCTAATGATAGTTAGATTGGCAGGGTGGTGGCCTGTAGATATTATGTAATGGTGGTCCGAATGGCAGGAAGTTGGCCTGTAGATATTGTTTAATGGTGGTTAGATTGGCAGAATGGTGACCTGTAGATATCATCTAATGGTGGTTAGATTGGCAGGATGGTGGCCTGTGGATCATCACACTTATTTATTTTAAATTAACTTTTTTTTTTTTACTGCCAAAAATTAAATCTTTGGAACTTTCAAAAGTGTCTTCACACAAGACAAGAAAAGACATGTTTAGGTAAAAAGTTTGGCGTACATAAAAATGAAAAAAGTGCATGTAAACATGTTAAAAAACAAGTGCCCATAAAATTTAAAAAAAGTGCAAGGTGTAAGGTTTAACCAAACTGTGCCCACAATGCGACTGAATGCAATAGATGCATTCAACGGTACTTTTTTCCTAGCACGGCACCCATCGCATCGTATGCCATAAGCCTTACAATGGGATGCGATGCGATGTTACGCGATGGCACCCGATGTTATACAATTTAAAATCGTATACCATTGCATTGTATGCCATTGTATGCCATATACAATGGTATAAGATTTTAAATTGTATAAGCGGTACTTGTGTATTATCTGGGCGGCCAATTTTGTTAATTGCATGCCTTAACTTAAGGCATGCAATGCGAAGCGATCAACGCGATTTCCCACGATAAAATCGCATCAATCGCATCGCATGCAACCAAATCGCATGTGATGTGATGCGATGCGATTGACGCAATTTTCCATAGGAATCAATGTTAAATGGTCCCAAATGGTCCGAGACCATTAGGGTCAATGTGAAATGCCCCCCAGGCCCCCCCCCATTGTTTGTATGCCCCCTCATTGTTAACGCCACCCCACCATCAACGCCAAACCGAAGCGTGGCGAGCACAGCGAGCCCGCGAGGGGCGGCGGTACGCGTCCTCTGACCTTTTCAAACCCCCACTATCCACGTCGGCGTGGAGTTGATCTCATATAGTGTGGTGAGCGCAGCAAGCCACCGAGCCCGATGCGTGGTGAGCGCAGCGAGCCCCACGAGAGGACGCGTAATACCAGTGAAGTAATGCGCGTCCCCTCGCGGGGCTCGCTGCGCTCGCCATGCTTCGGGCTCGGTGGCTCACTGCACTCGCCACACTATCTAAAATCAACTCCACGCCGACGTGGATAGTGGGGGTATGAGAAGGTCGGAGGACGCGTACCGCCGCCCCTCGCGGGCTCGCTGCGCTCGCCATGTTTCGAGTTGGCGTTCATAGTGGGGTTGGCGTGGGGGTGCATTGAACATTGTAAGCACCCATTAGGGTGCTTATACAATTAAAAATCATATAGGGGCCCTAATATGGCATGCGATGCGATACAATACATAAGATACCATACGATTGAAAATCGTGGGCGCCGTGCTAGGAAACAAGTACCCATTCAACATTCTTATTGCAATAATGCAATAAGAAAAAGGATTCTAAACAAAAAAAACCCAGGTATTTCTTAAGGCAAATTACGATATACCGTAAATTCAGGGGAGTCTAGGTTTGGCAGCAGTGTTGTCACGGCTAATGGTGTTTGCCTCACTATACTCTGGGTTTAGTGGGGCACTGGTAGAAGTGTTGGGGGTGTAGTTAGCACCAGTAGTGGGATGGTAGCTAGTTGCTGTGCTGGGGTTGTGGCTCTATATTGTGGCTGGTGCTCACACAAAGTGCTAGGGGCAGAGGAAGTTGGCCCTCTACTGTATTGGCCATATGCATAGTCATGGTGTTCTGGGGCCTGTGGAGCATGTGGCACTGTGGATAATGCGGAGGCGGCGTATACCCACGATTAAGTATCCGTTCCAAGCAGGACAATTGTCTGTCCTGCATGTCCTTTAATTGATCCAAGAAAGAGTGCTGCAGCTGTCTTTCATTTGCTAAAAATTTCTCCATACGAGCATCCTCATTGGCCTGCATGTCAGAGTCCATTTCCCGCAGTTGTTCTATTACTATGGAAGAGAAAGCTCTCGCTCAGGGCCGGTGCTAGGTTTCTTGGCACCCAAGGCAGGTCAGTGCACCAGACAGGTGTTCGGCACAATGAGTACAAAAAAGTGCAGCGTGCCCGCGCCTCTACCCTATCCTTCACCAGCCCCAATTACCAGGAAGGCGGCCTGTAGATATGTAATGCTGCTTAGCAGTGGTTAGATTGCAAGGATGGTGGCCTGTAGATATCACCTAACAGTGTTTAGATTGGCTGGATGGTGGTCTGTTGATATCATCTAATTGTGGTTAGAGCGGCAGGATGGTGGCCTGTAGATATCATCTAATGGTGGTTAGTTTTGCAGGATGGTGGCCTGTAGATATCACCTAATGGTGGTTAGATTGCAAGAATGGTGGCCTGTAGATACATTTCTAATGGTGGTTAGATTGCAATGATGGTGGCCTGTAGATATCATCTAATGGTGGTTAGATTGCAAGGATGGTGGCCAGTAGATACCACCTAACAGTGTTTAGATTGGCTGGATGGTGGTCTGTTGATATCATCTAATTGTGGTTAGAGCGGCAGGATGGTGGCCTGTAGATATCATCTAATGGTGGTTAGATTTGCAGGATGTGACCTGTGGATATCATCTAATGATGGTTAGAATGGCAGTAAGGCGGCCTGTAGATATCACCTAACAGTGGTTACATTGGCTGGATGGTGGTCTGTAGAAATCATCTAATGGTGGTTAGATTGCAAGGATGGTGGCCTGTAGATATCATCTAATGGTGGTTAGATTTCAAGGAAGGCGGCCTGTAGATATCATCTAATGGTTGTTAGATTGCGAGGATGGTGGCCTGTAGATATCACCTAACAGTGTTTAGATTGTCTGGATGGTGGTCTGTTGATATCTAATTGTGGTTAGAGCGGCTGGATGGTGGCCTGTAGATATAATCTAATGGTGGTAAGATTAGCAGGATGGTGGCCTGTAGATATCATCTAATGGTGGTTAGATTGCAAGGATGGTGGCCTGTAGATATCACCTAACAGTGTTTAGATTGGCTGGATGGTTGTCTGTTGATATCATCTATTTGTGGTTAGAGCAGCATGATGGTGGCCTGTAGATATCATTTAATAGTGGTTAGAATTGCAGGATGGTGTCCTGTGGATATCACCTAATGATGGTTAGATTGGCAGGAAGGCGGCCTGTAAATATCACCAAACAGTGGTTAGATTGGCGGGATGGGGGCCTGTAGATATCACCTAATATCTAACCACCATTAGATGAAATGTACATGCCAACAGTGGTTATATTGGCGGGATGGTGGCCTGTAGATATCACCTAATATCTAACCACCATTAGATGAAATGTACATGCCACTATCCTTGCAATCTCACCAATGGTGGTTATATTGCAAGAATGGTGGCCTGTAAATATTATGTAATGGTGGTTTGAGTGGCAGGAAGGTGGCCTGTACATATCGTTTAATGATGGTAATAGGTGCAGGAAGGCTGCATGTGGATATCATCTAATGGTGATTACAGTGTCAGGATGGTGGCCTGTAGTTATCACCTAACAGGGATTAGATTGACAGGATGGTGGCCTGTAGATATCATCTAATGGTGGTTAGATTGACAGGATGGTGGCCTGTGGATATGGTCCAATGGTGGTAAGAGTAGTAGGAAGGCAGCCTGTAGATATCAACTAATGGTGGTTAGATTGGCAGGATGGTGGCCTGTATATATCATCTAATGGTGGTAAGACAGGCATGTTCAAACTGTGGCCCTCCAGCTGTTGTGAGACTACATATCCCAGCATGCCTTGTCATAGTTTCAGCATTCCCTAATAGCAAAATTGTAGCAAGGCATGATGGGACTTGTAGTTTCACAACAGCTGGGAGCCATAGTTTGGACATGCCTGTCCAAAGAGCATCAAGAAAGCGGCCTGTAGATATGTAATGCTGGTTAGAGTGGCAGGAAGGCGGCCTGTAGATATCACCTACAGTTGTGCTCATAAGTTTACATACCCTAGCAGAATTTGTGATTTTCTGGCCATTTGTCAGAGAATATGAATGATAACTCACAAACTTTTCTTTCACTCATGGTTAGTGGTTGGGTGAAGCCATTCATGCCCCTTTCCCACTGCAGCCTTAAAACGGTATATTGCCGATTTTTGAGGGCAAAATACCGTTTAAGGCTGCAGTGGGAAAGCGCCAGAGTTGAAATACCGTTTAAAGTTAAACGGTATTTCAACCCGTTTTCCAAGCAGGGTTTTAGCCGGTAATCTACCGTTTAAGAGGCAATGGGAATGCATCTTAAACGGTATTACCAGCAGATGCAGCGAGGATGGCTCATATTTGAGCCATCCTCGCTGAATGTGTATACAGCAGCCGGGCTGAAAGATGCGCGGCTTTCAGTCCAGCTGTCTGCTCCCTCCCTTGCCACCCCCCTCCCCGCCCGCAGCGTCATATACTCACCGCTGCTCACCGGCGCCGTCCCGCTGTCGCTCACCGGTGCCGTCCCGCTGTCGCTCACCGGCGCCGTCCCGCTGTCACTCACCGCCCGGCAGTCCTGCTCCCCCGCCCGGTCACACAAGCTGGGCGCTCCGCCCCTCCCGGCCTGCTCGCCCCGCCCCCCCACCTGCTGAACACGGAGACCTGCTCGCCCCCCCCCCCCCCCCCCCCGCTGAACACTGAGCCAGTAACGGAGTATCAGCCAGTAATATATACATTGCTGGCACAGGCCAGCAATGTATATATTATTGGTACCACTGCACACCAATGATTATTTATCAGCCAGTAATATATACATTGCTGGCACAGGCCAGCAATGTATATATTATTGGTACCACTGCACACCAATGATTATTTATCAGCCAGTAATATATACATTGCTGGCACAGGCCAGCAATGTATATATTATTGGTACCACTGCACACCAATGATTAATTATCAGCCAGTAATATATACATTGCTGGCACAGGCCAGCAATGTATATATTATTGGTACCACTGCACACCAATGATTAATTATCAGCCAGTAATATATACATTGCTGGCACAGGCCAGCAATGTATATATTACTAGCACCACTGCACACCAATGCTGTAAAAACGTTTTGAAGAGCTAAAACGTTTTACCTGCAATGGGAATGGTACTTAAATGGCTTTTTAAACTGTAATCTGCTGCAGTGGGAATGCTAAATACCGTTTAAGACTACCTGTAACTTAAAACGGGTCTGCAGTGGGAAAGCAGCATCATTGTCAAACAACTGTGTGTGTTTACTCTTTTTAAATCATAACAACAACAGAAACGACCCAAATGACCCTGATCAAAAGTTTACATACACCAGTTCTTAATACCGTGTATTGCCCCCTGGTACGATCCGCTTCCAGCAGACTGGTGTGAATGTGCAGTTTATATATTTTGTTTACTGTCTGCATGTTTTCCCCTGGATCAGTACTCTGGGTTTTGCTGATCCAGCTCTCTGAGTTTCATGCATACCCTACTTCTTGGGTGTGGCTGCTTGCAAGGTTATTTAGTTAGGTTCTCAGCATGCAGACCCTGCCAGTTATAGTTCAGTCTAGTTCTGTTTAGTCTAGTCAGAGTCCTGTCCTAGCTGCTTGTCAGCCTGCAGAGAGTTCCTAGTGGAGTTCTCCCTAGCCAAAGTCTGACTCCTGAGCCTTGTCTAGTCCTGTCAGAGCCCAAATACTGCCCTGTGTACCCCAGCAAATACTCATGCCGAGCGTCCTGAGCCCCAAGCCTTGCCTGTGCTATGGTGTCCGTGTTCCTGGTCCTGGTCAGCAGTCTGCCTGCCTGCTCTGCAGCCTCCTGAGTTCTGTCTGCTGTGTACTATCAGTCCAGATAAGTCAGGGGCTCTCCCTGCAGCTGCTCCTGTTATTAATATTTTGTACGGTACCATCTCTGCATTGTTGCAGCAGCTCGCACTGGGCGTCTGGTTTGTCCTCTGGGGGTCATTCCTTCCTTGGGCAGTAGTCTGGGCATGTTTTGTTATGTACCACCTTAGTGCATTGTTGCACCCGCATTTGTGTAGACTCTGGGGGTACCCCATCCTGTGTGTCTCTTTAGTCAGTTTTCCTCTTGCACTCTCATTGCCTTGGTGGACACGTTGTCTCACATAAGGCCTGGCGACTTTGGGGTTGGAGCTGGCATAACCAGCTCCTTCGAACACTGTTGCTCTAGGTTAGGACTAGAGTCCGTCAACCACAAGGAGAGGCAACAGAGTTAGGGGTCAAGTTTGGTGGTACCCTCCAGAGTCCTAACACCCCCTTTAACATCAATGACACCTTGAAGTCTTTTGTGGTAGTTGTGGATGAGGCTCTTTATCTTCTCAGATGGTAAAGCTGCCCATTCTTCTTGGCAAAAAGCCTCCAGTTCCTGTAAATTCTTGGGCTGTCTTGCATGAACTGCACATTTGACATTTCCCCAGAGTGGCTCAATGATATTGAGGTCAGGAGATTGAGATGGCCACTCCAGGAGGCCTGTAGATATGATGGTGGTTACAGCGGCAGGAAGGAGGTCTGTAGATATGATGGTAGTTAGAGCGGCAGGAAGGCGTTCTGTAGTTATGATGGTTAGAGTGGAAGGAAGGCGTCCTGTAGATAGGATGGAGGTTAGAGCGGCAGGAAGGCAGCCTGTAGATAGGATGGAGGTTAGAGCGGCAGGAAGGCAGCCTGTAGATATGGTGGTTAGAGCAGCATGAAGGCGGCCTGTAGATATGATGGTGGTTAGAGTGTCAGGAAGACCGCCTGTAGATATGATGGTGGTTAGAGCGGCAGGAAGGCGGCCTGTAGATATGATGGAGGTTGAGCATCAGGAAGGCAGCCTGAATATATGATGGTGGTTAGAGTGGCAGGAAGGTGGCCTGAATATATGATGGTGGTTAGAGCGGCAGGATGGCGGTCTGTAGTTATGATGATGGTTAGAGCGGCAGGAAGGCGGCCTGTAGTTATGATGATGGTTAGAGCGGCACGAAGGCGGCCTGTAGTTATGATGGTGGTTAGAGCGTCAGGAAGGCAGCCTGTAGATATGATGGTGGTTAGAGCATCAGGAAGGCAGCCTGTAGCTATGATGGTGGTTAGAGCGACAGGAAGGCGGCCTGTTGTTATGAGGGTGGTTAGAGCGGCAGGATGGCAGCCTGTAGATATGATGATGGTTAGAACAGCAGGATGTTGGCCTATACATATGATGTTGGCTAGAGTGGCAGGAAGGTGGCCTGTATATATGATGGTGGTTAGAGTGGCAGGAAGGTGGCCTGAATATATGATGGTGGTTAGAGCGGCAGGAAGGCGGCCTGTTGTTATGATGGTGGTTAGAGCGGCAGGATGGCAGCCTGTAGATATGATGATGGCTAGAACAGCAGGATGGCGGCCTGTACATATGATGGTGGTTAGAGTGGCAGGAAGGTGGCCTGTAGATATGATGGTGGTTAGAGCGGCAGGAAGGCGGCCTGTAGTTATGATGGTGGTTAGAGCGGCAGGAAGGCGGCCTGTATATATGATGGTGGTTGGAGCGGCAGGAAGGCGGCTCGTAGTTATGATGGTGGTTAGAGCGACAGGAAAGTGGCCTGAATATATGATGGTGGTTAGAGCGGCAGGAAGGCGTTCTGTAGTTTATGATGGTGGTTCGAAATGCAGGAAGGCGGCCTGAAAATATGATGGTGGTTAGAGCGGCAGGAAGGTGGCCTGTAGTTATGATGGTGATTAGAGCGGCAGGAAGGTGGCCTGTAGATATGATGGTGAATAGAGCGGCAGGAAGGTGGCCTGTAGATATGGTGGTGGTTACAGCAGCGGAATGGCGGCCTGTAGATATGATGGTGGTTAGAGCGGCAGGAATGCAGCCTGAATATATGATGGTGGTTAGAGCAGCAGGAAGGTGGCCTGAATATATGATGGTGGTTAGATCGGCAGGAAGGCATCCTGAAAATATGATGGTGGTTAGAGCAGCAGGAAGGTGTTCTGTAGTTATGATGGTTAGAGCGGCAGGAAGGCAGCCTGTAGATATAATGGAGGTTAGAACGGCAGAAAGGCAGCCTGTAGATGTAATGGTGGTTGGAGCGGGATGAAGGAGGTCTGTAGATGTGATAGTGGTTAAAGCAGCCGGAAGGCGGCCTGTAGTTATGATGGTGGTTACAGAGGGTTGTGATATAATTAACCGACAGTCGGGATTCCGACAGTCAATAGTCAGATGTCAGAATCCCGACTGCACAGCGTGGGGAGCGCAATGAAGCCTCTTGTGGGCTTGCTGCGCTCGCCACGCTGCGGGCACGGTGGCAAGCTCGCTCGCCACCTATTTTATTCTCCCTCTATGGGGGTCATGGACCCCCGCGAGGGAGCAGTCAGGATTCCGACATCGGAGGAATGACTGTCGGAATCCCGACTGTCGGGGACCGTCCGGCTCCCGGCAGAAAGGCGGCCTGTAGATATGATGGTGGTTAGAGCGGCAAGAAGGAGGTCTGTATATATGATGATGGTTAGAGAGGCAGGAAGGCGGCCTGTAGATATGTTGGTGGTTAGAGCGGCACGAAGGCGGCCTGTAGTTATGATGGTGGTTAGAGCGTCAGGAAGGCAGCCTGTAGATATGATGGTGGTTAGAGCATCAGGAAGGCAGCCTGTAGCTATGATGGTGGTTAGAGCGACAGGAAGGCGGCCTGTTGTTATGAGGGTGGTTAGAGCGGCAGGATGGCAGCCTGTAGATATGATGATGGTTAGAACAGCAGGATGTTGGCCTATACATATGATGTTGGCTAGAGTGGCAGGAAGGTGGCCTGTATATATGATGGTGGTTAGAGTGGCAGGAAGGTGGCCTGAATATATGATGGTGGTTAGAGCGGCAGGAAGGCGGCCTGTTGTTATGATGGTGGTTAGAGCGGCAGGATGGCAGCCTGTAGATATGATGATGGCTAGAACAGCAGGATGGCGGCCTGTACATATGATGGTGGTTAGAGTGGCAGGAAGGTGGCCTGTAGATATGATGGTGGTTAGAGCGGCAGGAAGGCGGCCTGTAGTTATGATGGTGGTTAGAGCGGCAGGAAGGCGGCCTGTATATATGATGGTGGTTAGAGCGGCAGGAAGGCGGCTCGTAGTTATGATGGTGGTTAGAGCGACAGGAAAGTGGCCTGAATATATGATGGTGGTTAGAGCGGCAGGAAGGCGTTCTGTAGTTTATGATGGTGGTTCGAAATGCAGGAAGGCGGCCTGAAAATATGATGGTGGTTAGAGCGGCAGGAAGGTGGCCTGTAGTTATGATGGTGATTAGAGCGGCAGGAAGGTGGCCTGTAGATATGATGGTGAATAGAGCGGCAGGAAGGTGGCCTGTAGATATGGTGGTGGTTACAGCAGCGGAATGGCGGCCTGTAGATATGATGGTGGTTAGAGCGGCAGGAATGCAGCCTGAATATATGATGGTGGTTAGATCGGCAGGAAGGCATCCTGAAAATATGATGGTGGTTAGAGCAGCAGGAAGGTGTTCTGTAGTTATGATGGTTAGAGCGGCAGGAAGGCAGCCTGTAGATATAATGGAGGTTAGAACGGCAGAAAGGCAGCCTGTAGATGTAATGGTGGTTGGAGCGGGATGAAGGAGGTCTGTAGATGTGATAGTGGTTAAAGCAGCCGGAAGGCGGCCTGTAGTTATGATGGTGGTTACAGAGGGTTGTGATATAATTACCCGACAGTCGGGATTCCGACAGTCAATAGTCAGATGTCAGAATCCCGACTGCACAGCGTGGGGAGCGCAATGAAGCCTCTTGTGGGCTTGCTGCGCTCGCCACGCTGCGGGCACGGTGGCAAGCTCGCTCGCCACCTATTTTATTCTCCCTCTATGGGGGTCATGGACCCCCGCGAGGGAGCAGTCAGGATTCCGACATCGGAGGAATGACTGTCGGAATCCCGACTGTCGGGGACCGTCCGGCTCCCGGCAGAAAGGCGGCCTGTAGATATGATGGTGGTTAGAGCGGCAAGAAGGAGGTCTGTATATATGATGATGGTTAGAGAGGCAGGAAGGCGGCCTGTAGATATGTTGGTGGTTAGAGCGGCAGGATAGTGGTCTGTAGTTATGATGGTGGTTAGAGCGACAGGAAGGCGGCCTGTTGTTATGATGGTGGTTAAAGTGGCAGGAAGGTGGCCTGTTTATATGATGGTGGTTAGAGCGGCAGGAAGGTGGCCTGAATATATGATGGTGGTTAGAGCGGCAGGAAGGTGGCCTGTAGATATGTTGGTGGTTAGAGCGGCAGGATAGCGGTCTGTAGTTATGATGGTGGTTAGAGCGACAGGAAGGCGGCCTGTTGTTATGATGGTGGTTAGAGCGGCAGGATGGAGGCCTGTAGATGTGATGGTGGTTAGAGCGTCAGGAAGGCAGCCTGTAGATATGATGGTGGTTAGAGCGACAGGAAGGCGGCCTGTTGTTATGAGGGTGGTTAGAGCGGCAGGATGGCAGCCTGTAGATATGATGATGGTTAGAACAGCAGGATGTTGGCCTATACATATGATGTTGGTTAGAGTGGCAGGAAGGTGGCCTGTATATATGATGGTGGTTAGAGTGGCAGGAAGGTGGCCTGAATATATGATGGTGGTTAGAGCGGCAGGAAGGCGGCCTGTTGTTATGATGGTGGTTAGAGCGGCAGGATGGCGGCCTGTAGATATGATGATGGCTAGAACAGCAGGATGGCGGCCTGTACATATGATGGTGGTTAGAGTGGCAGGAAGGTGGCCTGTAGATATGATGGTGGTTAGAGCGGCAGGAAGGTGGCCTGAATATATGACGGTGGTTAGAGCCGCAGGAAGGCGGCCTGTAGATATGTTGGTGGTTAGACCGGCAGGATGGCGGTCTGTAGTTATGATGGTGGTTAGAGCGGCAGGAAGGCGGCCTGTAGTTATGATGGTGGTTAGAGCGGCAGGAAGGCTGCCTGTATATATGATGGTGGTTAGAGCGGCAGGAAGGCGGCTCGTAGTTATGATGGTGGTTAGAGCGACAGGAAAGTGGCCTGAATATATGATGGTGGTTAGAGCGCCAGGAAGGCGTTCTGAAGTTTATGATGGTGGTTCGAAATGCAGGAAAGCGGCCTGAAAATATGATGGTGGTTAGAGCGGCAGGAAGGTGGCCTGTAGTTATGATGGTGATTAGAGCGGCAGGAAGGTGGCCTGTAGATATGATGGTGAATAGAGCGGCAGGAAGGTGGCCTGTAGATATGGTGGTGGTTACAGCAGCGGAATGGCGGCCTGTAGATATGATGGTGGTTAGAGCGGCAGGAATGCAGCCTGAATATATGATGGTGGTTAGAGCGGCAGGAAGGTGGCCTGAATATATGATGGTGGTTAGAGCGTCAGGAAGGCATACTATAGTTATGATGGTTAGAACAGCAGGAAGGCAGCCTGTTTATATGATGGAGGTTAGAGAGGCAGAAAAGGCAGCCTGTAGATGTGATGGTGGTTAGAGCGGGAGGAAGGAGGTCTGTAGATGTGATGGTGGTTAGAGCGGCAGGAAGGCGGCCCGTCGTTATGATGGTGGTTAGAGCGGCAGGAAGGCAGCCTGAATATATGATGGTGGTTAGAACGACAGGAAGGTGGCCTGAATATATGATGGTGGTTAGAGCGGCAGGAAGGCGTTCTGTAGTTATGATGGTTAGAGCAGCAGGAAGGCGGCCTGTAGATATGATGGAGGTTAGAGCAGCAGGAAGGCGGACCGTAGATATGATGGTGGTTAGAGCAGCAGGAAGGCAGCCTAAATATATGATGGTGGTTAGAGTGGCAGGAAGGTGGCCTGAATATATGACGGTGGTCAGAGCGGCAGGAAGGCAGCCTGTAGATATGATGGTGGTTAGAGCGGCAGGAAGGCGGCCCGTCGTTTTGATGGTGGTTAGAGCGTCAGGAAGGCAGCCTGAATATATGATGGTGGTTAGAGCGACAGGAAGGTGGCCTGAATATATGATGGTGGTTAGAGTGGCAGGTAGGTGTTCTGTAGTTATGATGGTGGTTAGAGCGGCAGGAAGGCGGCCTGTAGATATGTTGGTGGTTAGAGCGGCAGGATGGCAGTCTGTAGCTATGATGGTGGTTAGAGCGGGAGGAAGGCGGCCTGTAGTTATGATGGTGGTTAGAGCGGCAGAAAGGCGGCCTGTAGATATGATGGTGGTTAGAGCAGCAAGAAGGCGGCCTGTAGTTATGATGGTGATTAGAGAGACAGGAATGTGGCCTGAGTATATAATGGTGGTTAGAGTGGCAGGAAGGCGTTCTGTAGTTATGATGGTTAGAGAGGCAGGAAGGCAGCCTGTAGTTATGATTGTGGTTAGAGTGGCAGGAAGGCGGCCTGTAGCTATGATGGTGGTTAGAGCGGCAGGAAGGCTGAATGAAATCTTTTTTCTTCTAATCTATACTCATGCCCTTGCGTACTAGAAAGGAATCTAGGACGCGAGGGCATTAGTATAGATTAGAAGAAAAAAGATTTAATTCAGCTAGTAGAAAGAATTTCTTTACGGTCAGAACAGTCAAACTCTGGAACTCTCTTCCCAGAGAGGTGGTAACGGCTGGCTCATTAAATGCGTTCAAGGCAAAGTTGGACAAACATTTACTGGAGAAAAACATCCATGGGTACAAATAAGAAATATAATTTGTCTGTAAAATACCAGAACCTACCAAATCAGCAATGGATATCTATACCACGTTGAACTAGATGGACGCAAGTCTTTTTTCAGCCTTACCTACTATGTAACTATGTAACTATGTAAGCGGGAGGAAGGAGGCCTGTAGATGTGATGGTGGTTAGAGCGGCAGGAAGGCGGCCTGTAGATATGATGGTGGTTAGAGCGGCAGGAAGGCAGCCTGAATATATGATGGTGGTTGGAGCGGCAGGAAGGTGGCCTGAATATATGATGGTGGTTAGAGTGGCAGGAAGGCGTTCTGTACTTATGATGGTTAGAGCGGCAGGAAGGTAGCCTGTAGATATGATGGAGGTTAGAGCGGCAGGAAGGCAGCCTGTAGATGTGATGGTGGTTAGAGCGGGAGGAAGGAGACCTTTAGATGTGATGGTGGTTAGAGCAGCAGGAAGGCGTTCTGTAGTTATGATGGTTAAAGCGATAGGAAGGTGGCCTGTAGATATGATGGTGGTTTGAGCGGCAGGAAGGTGGAATGTAGACAGGGACGTGCAGTCAGGGGAGGCAGAGCCTCCCCTGTCATAATGATGAAAATAATAAAAAGATATTTCTTTATCTTCTTTTATTATTTTCATCATTTCTACCTCTCCGGCTGCCTCCCACCTTCTTACACAGCTGCATGTGAGGGTGGGAGGCAGCGGGAGAGGTGCCTCCCGCTTTTAACATTAAAACTCCGGGCAGCGGGGGGCGGGTAGGGGTGGGCAGGGTGCAGCAATGGGCTGTAAAAGCCCATTGAAAATGAATGGGGAAGCGGCACTTATACTGATGCCGCAATGACAGGGGCATCAGTATAAACGCACGCCCCCAGATGTGATTGGGCCAGCAGATCCAGTGCTGGATCCGCTGTCCAATCACATACATGCAGGGCCCTGGAGAGGATGCAGCAGCGCGGGCAGCGGGGAGTTCGGCGCCTGCAGGGAGAAAGCAGATGTCACTCACCCGTCTCACCGCCAAGAGGACTGGCCGCCGCCACCGCCGAGGACAGGTGAGTCCGCCGGGTGGTGGGAGGGGGGGGGGGCGCATGTACCGGCGGCCTCTGCATATGTAGCACCGCCATGTCCGGGGGGTGGGGGGGGTGGTGAGGTCAGTGCCTCCCCAGGCAATGACCTCACCGCACGTCACTGCCTGTAGATATGATGGTGGTTTGAGCGGCAGGAATTCGGTTTGCAGGTATGATGGTGGTTAGAGCGGCAGGAAGGTGGCCTGTAGATATGATGGTGGTTAGAGCGGCACTTGGCGGCCTGTAGTTATGATGGTGGTTAGAGCGGCAGGAAGGCGGTCTGTAGATATGATGGTTGTCAGTGTGGCAGGATGGCGGCCTGTAGATATGACAGTGGTTAGAGCATCAGGAAGGCAGTCTGTAGATATGATAGTGGTTAGAGCGGCAGGAAGGCGGCCTGTAGATATGACGGTGTTTAGAGCGATAGGATAGAGTTTGTACAATGAGATCTGTGGGTGTGGTCAGTGCTTCTCCTACCAGTGGGAATGTTGCAGCTGTATGACTGATTGCTATGTGAGGTGGAGTGTGGACAGCACCAGCCATCAGTAATGAGTCCTGCCATATATATCTGGGTGTGGTGGATACAGTAATTAGCATTGTATGTTTAGCACTACAGACTCAGGACAACAATCCGCTGTCTAGCGGCAGAGGCCAAAAGGGTTTATAATATAATCTCTTCCCAAGCAGCCGGCCAGTTGGATATTGTATAATTCCTCCTAATCTCATTTGTCTTTATTAAACTGGAATTAATTGTCCCCCCTCCCCATGTGCTTACGTAGAGATATATTACACACCTGTAAACATGTATAATAGGAGTATGTCTGTGTCCTGTGTTCAGGGATCTGCGTGGAGGGGACCCTGGGTATTGTGGTGCGACAGCCAATGATGGTAGAATCACAGTTCCAGTGATAGATTAATGATAATATACAGTATATTGCTAGACCTGTTATCTGCTGCTATCTAGTTCCCCTGTAATCCACCATAAAATCGTCTCACGTGCCTCCCCATCCAGCCAGGCATCACACTGGTGGAGTGCCTGCATGACCGGATGCATCTAGTGCGCCATGTTCGCCGCCATAAGCTTTTATAGACTGTGCGGATAGTGGCACCACGCATACTGTATCCCAATACATGATCCCGGGAATCCCACTGTGGGCCCCTTCAGTGCCGTGGCTGCCATGGCACTGAAGGGGTTAAGCCATTTTGGACAAGGGCACTTGACATGTTTAAAATGTTTTAAACTGTATGAGCAGCACTGAGCTGGGACAGGTCCCGTACTGCAGCGCTGCTGTGAGTTGAAGCCTACTGCTGGGCACAAGGCACAAAGTATATTTATTTATGAAATGTATGTTCAACACTGAGCTGGGACTGGACTAGTGTTCATTCTAGCACCCGATATCTTTGAAAACCCATACAGTTCCTCTTCCCTGCCTGGGGTGTCGCTGTCTGCTGTGGTGTTTCTAGCACAGGTCTGGTTTGCATATCAGTGCTGATATACAGACCACACTGTGCTAGAAGCACTACAGCAGACAGCGACACCCCAGGCAGGGAAGAGGAACTGCATGGGTTTTGAAAGATAACGGATGCTAGAATGAACACTACTGGACCATATATTTTGTACAGTATGTTGTATTGAGGAATGCATTCTAAATTTAAAATGCACTTTGTACATTTCTGTAGGAAGGAACTTAGCAGTCTCTGTGATGAGGAAATGAGATGCTAAATTGTCCTTTTGCTAACAGAATGTCAGGTAGCAGGCTTTGTGTCTGTGGTTCCTGTGTAAAGGTGTTAGTAGTAACAGGGGACTTGTGTATGTGATGTGTCAAGGAATCCATGCTTTCCTGTCCATTTGGTAAATTTTCTAAGGAAATTGGATTGAACCCTTTGACATCTAATCTGAATCTATTTATTACAGGAAAATGTTCCAATTGATATATGAATGTAAATGTCCCAGGCATGTACACCTCCTGCGCAATGCTGATTGGGTGGGGAGAACAGGGTGGAATTACCCCCTGTGGTATGCTGTGTGGATTTTGGATAAAAAGGCACAAGGTCTGCCTGTAAAGTTGTACATCTGGCTGACTTGAATGCTGTAACATTACCTGTATGCTGTCCCTCCTAAAGATAGGAGCAGAGATGTTTTCAGATCTATGAGCAAATAAACATCTTTTTGCCTCAAGACGACAGTTTTCATCTTGCAACCAACAGAATTACTGCACTAATTGCGTTCTCCGGCTGTTCTGGGTCACAGGATCCAGCGTCCTCCGAATTCTGCTCTGTCAGCTACCGAAACAGAGGTCTGGTCCGTGACCAGTGGGGAACTAACCGATGCCAGTCTGGGGTGTATCAGCAGTGTGTCGATGCATACACCCCAGCAGGTATTACTCAGGGGCCAGCGTTTGGGCCTGAGGAGGTAACCGTGGTTACAGGCACCATGTAGTAGGAGTCTGGTGGTGGCAGAGATATCCCCACCCACTGCATAGTGGGTGGAGTCAGTAACAGGCAGATACTGACGGTAACAGGGAATCCCCTATTGACCAGGCCCCGTGAGACCAGGAACCGCCATCTGTGGACCCAAAGGGTGTAGCCAGAGCGTGCTGGCAGGCGTCTGGTCACACCCATCTTTCCTGCAAAGTAATCCACATGCTGCATCCAATGCTTGGAACGATTCCTATATTCTGTATATTCCAAACCTGCATGAACTGTGCTCAGTATGCATATGATAATGGGGGTTGTGATCAGGCTACATGTGGTCAGTACACTTATGATGCACTTATTGTATGTGCAGTGTAGCTGTTACATGTCTGAAGCAGGACAGGATCATCCATCAGACAACCCGTGTTCCTAACGTAGGCCCAGCGGACATTGGGGGCTCCGATCAGCCAAACCTGCCCCTAAGAGGGGTGGGGACACACACCTGCATCTTGCCTAGGGCCCCATAGTGTATTTCCATGGTGATAAATAAACACGTAGCCTCGGGATGAGGCATAGGAGACCCTGGGCCTGAGTCGAATTTGCACCAGGGACCGATGTTTACATTCTGTGCGTGCGCATATTCGCAAACTGTATGCAGGGTTGCAGTGTGAATGCCTTCGGCAACTTGCATAGTCGCCATGGCATTCAAAAAGGGGGCGGGCAGGATGGAGGCGGGCAGAGGGTGTTAGCAAAGCAGTGGGTGCTCCCAGGAAACCGCTGGGCATCCCCATGTGAACACACACGGCCACCTGCCTACAGGGGGGTGGGCGGCTGATGTTACAGGACATCAGCCACCAGCCCCATTCTCAGACTCATACGTCTAAGTCTAGATCAGTCAAGACTGAATTGCAAATAAAGTAAAAATTATTTGATGGTCAGCGACTATTGAATGATTTAAGCCCAGTATGCTACCCTGCAAATTGATGTACAGATGAAGCCCCTCATTCACTGCCGGCGCTCGCCAGAATGTCCCCGCTGGCTAAGAGAGACTCCATTAGACTGGGACGTGTGAGGGCCTACACGCATGCGCGTCCCAGTCACTCGGCGGTTGGGCGGCGTGACTCTGTTTGTCTCCACTTCAGGGAGACAAGCAGGGTTAGGGGGGGTTTGTATTCTATCGCCAGCCACCGCAAGCATGAGAGGGGCACCATCTGTATATAAATAAAATGCCTACGTTATTTCTTTGGACTCCCACTAAACGTCCAGTTACTACCCACAGATGCCGACTTCCTGTCAATCACCCTGCGGACGACTAGCGATGAAATTCAGTATCAAGATTTTATCGCTGTCTAGCTTCACACTCGTTCATTGTTGCCCAGTCACATGCGCAGTGTAATCAGTAATCGGCCATGTGATCAGGTCTGTATTTTCCCCATTGGGTCACTGATCCACAATTTTCCAACGGACCAGCTCGGAACGGTCATTAACGCGATAAGCGACCTTGCCACAGAGGAGCATCTTCAGAAACATCCCTGTTTGGAGGCGGCATGACTGGCAGCTTCCATAAACCCTGATCTCAGAGAATGTTACCCCCTATTCAATCCGCCAAGGTGGTACCGTCTGAAGATGGAGGGTTAGATGGGGCACACTGCAGCTTTCCACCTCACTGGTAACTGGGGCTTCAGGATAATGGAAGAGCATGGTAACGGTCAGGCCTCCAATGCTCCAGCCTCTGCACATGCTCCGCTTCCCCACCGTACAATGACAGCTCCATCCTCCAATGTCCGCCTCAGGCAAAGTCCTGGCTGTGCTGCTATCTTGTGGAGCTTTTCATTAGGCCGAGCAGAGCGCTGACAATGATTGGATTCCACAGAGGGTCTGTGTTTATCTGTCGCTAGGCTGGATGGAATTTCCTCACCATCTCAGGGAGATCTTCACAGGCAGCATACGGGGAATAGATATATCACAAGCTGATTAACCCCTGAGAGCCAGCCGCTACCATGCTCAGATAAACATCTCAAAATCGCAGCAGTCCTGACTTAATCTGCCTCACACCTTCATTAAGCATGAAAACAGGAGTCATTTATTTCTCAGCCCCTGTCGTGTTGCAGACTACATGAAAAATGACAGTTAGGAGTTGAGTGGTTGATGGTTTATCCTTCTAAATTGTATCACTTTTTAAGGCTTAGAACATCTCACCCTGTATCTCTAAACCCATCTCACAAGTATGTCTGCCCTGTCCCCACAGTGAGCACTAATGCATGGCATGCATAGTTAGGTAACAACGTCCGAAGCTTGGTAACGCACCATCCCCCGCTGATGCCTAAAGCCAGGACAATGTTTTATATTTAATAACATGCACAAGGCTGTGTGCCCTCTGACACATGCACCCTCTCTCCAACCTTCTGCGTCACTTGTCCCTGCACATTGTCGCAATAGTATGCGCAGAGCCCATCTCGTCCAATGGCAGGCTGGTAATGTGTGCACACCTGCACACATAGCAAAAGGTGTGTTACAGTAACACAGTATCCCATGGCTTCATGGGGAATTGGTGCGGTCACCTAAAAGTACCAATAACACCATAATCCCCATAACACATTATGCTTCACACCTCAAAGCCCATAACACATTATAGTAACCACACACAGTAATGCTCATTATTTGTTATGCCACACATCATGATGCCCCTTACACAATATGCAGAACACCATAATGCCCATTACACATGAAGCCACACACCGTAAGTCCCCTTACATAATATGCCATGCACTATAATGCCCAAATGACATTGACACACATTATGCTACACATAATGCCCTGAGTACTCATGAATAAGCACCGCTACAAATGTAGGCATATGCAGAACACCCACACCAGTTGTGAAAAGTAGTTGATCTGCTTATACGTAGTGCTACCATACTGACATTAGTAGCACTGCATAACCATATGCCCACACAGTTGCTGACAGTAATAGCGCTGCCTATACACATGCACACACCCGTTGCCGAAAGTAGTACCTCTGCTTATACATAACACCACACCAGTTGCCAAAAGTAGTTGCTCTGCTTATACGTAGTGCCCACAACAGTTGCCGACAGTCAGGGGCGTAACTACCATAGGGGCAAGGGGTGCAGCTGCTATGGGGCCCAGAGCTGAAGGGGGCCCAGAGCTGAAGGGGGCCCATCTTTGCTGTCAAACTAATATGTTTTGCATACATTTATCACCATCAGTTGCTAAATAGGGGGCCCTTACAAACTTTTGCTATGGGGCCTATGAATATCTAGTTACGCCTTTGCCGACAGTAGTAGCACTGTTAAACCAAATGCCCACACCAGTTGCCGACAGTAGTAGCACTGCTAAACCATATGCCCACACCAGTTGCCGAAATTAGTAGAGCTGCCTATACACATGCTCACACCAGTTGCCGACATTAGTAGCACTGTGTAACCATATACCCTCACCATTTTCCGACATAAGTAGCGATGCCTATACATATGCCCCCACCAGTTGCCGACATTAGTAGCACTGTGTAGCCATATACCCACACCAGTTGCCGACATTAGTAGCCCTGCCTATACACATGCCCACACCAGTTGCCGACATTAGTAGCGCTGCCTATACATGTGCCCGCACCAGCTGCCCACATTAGTAGCACTGCCTCTACATGTGCTCACACCAGTTGCCGACATTAATAGCGCTGTCTATACATGTGCCCACATCAGCTGCTGACATTAGTAGTACTGCCTATACACGTGCCCATACCAGTTACTGACAGTAGTAGCGTTGCCTATACGTGTGCCCACACCAGTTACTGACAGTAGTTGCACTGCGTATACATATGCCCACACCAGTTGCCGACATTAGTAGAGCTGCCTAAACACGTGCCTACACCAGTTGCCGACATTATTAGCGCTGCCTATACACGTGCCCACATCAGTTGCCAACATTAGTAGCGCTGCCTACACATGTGCCCACACCAGTTGCTGACATTAGTAGTGTTGCCTATACGCCTGCTCACACCAGTTACTGACAGTAGTAGCGCTGCGTATACCTATGCACACACCAGTTGCCGACATTAGTAGCGCTGCCTACACACGTGCCCACACCAGTTGCCGACATTATTAGCGCTGCCTATACAGTGCCCACACCAGTTGCCGACATTATTAGCGCTGCCTATACACGTGCCCACATCAGCTGCCGACATTAGTAGCACTGCCTACACACGTGGCCAAACCAGTTGCCTACATTAATACACTCACACTTTACAATGGTGGCAGCTCATCCTCTCTTGTTTCCATACCTACCAACATGACCCATGCCAGGAGGGACAGACTACTCTGCTCCTGGACTTACCTCCTAATTTATGATTGCCATCACCTGTGTTGAACAGGTTTACTAATAAAAGGGGTTTCACCACAGGCAGGGCCGGACTGGCCATCTGGCACTTCTGGCAAATGCCAGAAGGGCCGATGGGCAAGTGGGCCGAATTTGCTGACCTCCTCCTCCACCGCTGGCGGCCATGTTCCTGTAGCCTGCAGCTTTCAAGATATGGCCGCGGCTACAGGAACATGGCCGCCGGCCTCCAGACTACGAGGAGGAGGGCCCTGACAGCCTCTTCCTTCTTATGCCCGGCGGGGAGTGGGACGTCATGATGATGCCGCCTGTTCCTCCTGATGCCCGGCGGGGAGTGGGACGTCGTGACGATGATGCCGCCCGCCCACCCATGCGCCCGGAGTATAGAACTGTGCAGCGAGGACTTTGTAGGATCTCAGGGCATGGGTGAATGGAATCTGGTCTGGAGCATTACAAGAAGGTAAGCCGTGCTGCACACATGTTGGTTACAATGTTAAAGTCCCAGAGACTTTAAGCTGATCATTACCCCCTACCCTGTCCTGTGCTATGATGTAGTAACTAGGCACAAACCCAAACCTGCTGTTCACACGTGCCCCCAGTCCTGGGCATAGAATGCATGCCAGCCAGCAATGAGTACATAGCCGTGATAGTTACCCTGTATACTTATTAAAGGTCAGTAATATAAACACTTTGTGTATGTGTAATATTAGTACACATGTTCCAGTCTGCATGCTGCGAGTTTATCAATGCATTCATTCTAAGGTCTTGATGCTGAGAGTGGTCTAACATGTATCTGGTTTTCTTTCTGGGCTCTGTCACTGCAGCAAAAGTTGTGGGAGTTTCAAAAGCATTCTAATAAAGACTAAATAGTTGTCTCATTGTGGAGACTTTGGGCCTGATTCAGAGGTGAACGCAGTGTTGTCCATGTTGTATGCAAACATTGAATGTATTTAGTCAGAGCATGCGTCTGCTTTGGAACGCATGCGTTGCGATGATTACCATTAGGGATTGAAAGAACAGATTTAGTTGCCTTCTTTTTCTGATGCCACACCTCCTATCCTTGAAACCACTCCCCCTTTTTGCCGCGTGGCAAGGGTCCCGCCTACTGAAGGTGGGCCTGTGTGCTCAAAAATGCCAGGGCCGATTTCTGGTCCCAGTCCGGCCCTGACCACAGGTGATGGCAATCTAAAATTAAGAGGATGTTGGGAGGTATGATTCCATGTGTCTTCAGTCTTGCTCCCTTGTAACTCCGCCCCTTCTGGGCCATGTAGCCATGCCCCCTTACGGTCCCTGCCTACGACCAGGTGATAAGGAGCTGGCTGTCATGAAGTGTGACAGACGCAGCAGCAGCCGGCAGCCACGGAGGACAGCAGAGGATGTACAGCAGGGAGGGTGCCTCTCCTGCCCGGTGCCTACCTGCTTTGCATCCTCTACTGAGTGGGTAGCGCCGGCCCTGATTTTGGGTTTATTTTAGGACTACCTGACCCGCCGGTGTTGCCAGGGAAAACCTTGGGTTTTTTTTAATTTCCAAAATTGGCCTCAGATTGTACATTGTTAAAGCCTCCACCATAATGTAAACATACCTCCCAACTGTCACGATTCCGTCGGGACAGTCCCGATTTTCGGGTCCTGTCCTGACGTCCCACCCGCGGCAGGCATTGTCCCGCTGCGGGGGGTGGCAGTTGGGAGACCCCCCAATCTAGCAGAATAGACGCTGTGCGCATGCGCACAGCGTCTATTCTCGTATGAAAATGAGGTCGCGGCTAATTAGCATAAGCCGCGCCCTCATTTGCATACGCCCCACCCCCTTGCGAGTGTCCCTATTTCCTCCGGACGGAAGTTGGGAGGTATGATGTAAAGGTGAGTACACATGGGTGCAATTTCATGTAAAATCGCTGGGAATATGGTCGCTGAGCGACCATATTGCCAGTGATTTGGATAAATCGCCAGCTGCGCGCTCCCGTGTGCACTGCCTAATGGTCGCTGGTCGCAGGAGCATGCTCCTGCGACCAGCGGCTTTCCCCGGCGATCGCTGTGCCGGGAGGTCAGCGCCGGGGAGATCAGCGTTGATCTCTCCAGCCCCGTGCCGCTGCTCCCTCCCTCCTCCCATCAAAGTGACAGCAGCAGCGTTTGCTGCTGCTGCGCTCCCCCTCCGCCCCGTAGCAGTGTCTCCTTTTCATCGCTGATGAAAAGGAGACACTGAGCAATATGATTGCTGGGGATATATTGCTACCAATATATCCCCAGCAATCATATTACCCCGTGTGTACACAGCATTAGAATGTGTTTGTATTGATACTCAGTGACATCAATGAAATCAGGTGTGGTGTTCTGTGAAACACTCTGCTCCTGACTTGACAGTTTGTGTATGTTGATGAATTCCACATCCACTCCTGAGATTTAGCACCTATGATGCATTTAATTTTTGTGTGTATTCATGTACTGCGTGTGGTATGTTATATATGTGTGTATTTGCTGTATTGTGTGTATCTGACCAATGTGTAAGTGTGTGATGTGCACTACATACTTGTCTGCTGTGTAATGTTTCAGAATACAGTACCTCCCAACATGACTCTCTCCAGGAGGGACACAATGCTCTGCTTCTGGACTTCCATGGTAATGTATGATTGCCATCACCTGTGTTGAACAGGTTATTTGATAAGAAAGGTGCTTGAACACAGGTGATGGCAATCATACATTACCAGGGAAGCCCAGGAACAGAACATTGTGTCCCTCATGGAAAGGGTCATGTTGGAAGGTATGGTTTGTGTATATTTTTTGGGTGTGTGTTGCATACATCCCAACATGACCTTCTCCAGGAGGGACACAATGCTCCGTTTCTGGACTTCTCTCTTAATTTATGATTACCATCACCTGTGTTGAAACGCCTTTAACCTGTTTAAAACAGGTGATGGAAATCATTAATTTAAGAAGACAGTCCAGAAATAGAGCATTGTGTCCCTCCTGGAGAGGGTCATGTTGGGAGGTATGGTGTTGTACTGTGAGTGGTGTGTTGCTGTGCAATGTTTAAGTATGTGTGTTCACTGTTGTACTGTGTGTTTGTATACCTTTGTAATGTTTAAGTTTGTGTGTTCTGTGTGTTGTACTGTTTTTGTGCGTGTGTTGTACTGCATGTGGTGTGTTATGTATGTGTTGTGTGTATCTGTCCAATGTGTGTATGTGTGAGGTGAGATACGTATATATGTGTGTGTAGTGTGCTGTGTGTGCGTACGTGGTGTACTGTGTCGTGTGTGTACGTGTGAGTGATGTGTGGTATATGTATATCCCCAATTATTCCTAAAGCCCCGTACACACGGGGGGAAATATATTGCTAGCAATATATGGCTGAGCAATATATTGCTGAGTTTCTCCTTTTCATCAGCGACCAGAGATGGTCGCTGATGAAAGGGAACCTCTGCCGGTGGTGCCGCAGAGGTAATCAGCTGGTCGCAGGAGCAAGCTCCTGTGACCAGCGATTAGAACAGGGCTGAAAACGGGAGCGTGCACCCGGCGATTTATTGCCGGGGCACACTCCCACCACTGGCAATATGGTCGCCTGCGACCATATTTCCAGCGATTTCAGCCCCTATCGCCCCTGTGTGTACACAGCTTAATTGTTGAAAGCCTCCACCTATAAGCTTTCTCCTACCTCTGTCGGTTTGTTTCTGACCAGTTTGCTTAATAACTGTTGTCTCCAGTTCTAAAGAGCAATGGAATATGCTGCACTATAGAAGTAACTATAAATAAATAATGATATAGTGTGTACACACGGTTAGATTTGGCTTCCGATGTTCCCGATATAGGGAACATCGGAAGCCAAATCGCATACTTTTTTAGGGCTTCCGAGCCCGATGCGCTGCCTAGGGTTACCACCTAGTCCCTTTAATTCCGGACACATGTTAATTACACAGGTTCTGTGGCAGTTTAAAATCAGGTGAAGTGGAGTCTTGAAGTCAGCCAGCCACAGAACCTGTGTAATTAATATGTGTCCGGAATTTAAGGGACTAGGTGGTAACCCTAGCGCTGCCGATGCGCGCTCCCGTGTGAGCGCATATCGGCAGCCAGATAGAGAGGGCAGGCAACACTATATAGTGCAGATCTGCACTATATAGTGTAAATTGTGCCCCTCTGTCATGCCGTGAGATGCGAGTATCTGCCGTGTGTACACACCATTAGAATGTGTTTGCATTCATAATCAATAAAATCAGGTGTGGTGTTGTTCCTTCGTCATCTGTTTCCCAGATTGTTGATCTTTTTTCCAGCTCATCAAGGCATATTGCACTTTGGAGTTTTTTCCATTTGTAAGTGGTTTTCCAAAAACGTCCAGAGGTACCTTGTTGCCAAATTTGGCGTCTGAGTGCTACGGTGTGTCCACAATGCGACAGACACACACGCACACACACACACACTCTTCAACTTATTATATACAGATGTAGCAGGCTTCATCTTTGCAGGGGCTGGTGAAATCATCGCCAGCCGCCATCTCCCGTCAGGGGGTGCACGCGCCCGAGACGCTTGCGCGCCTTGCTGCAACAGAGCTCTCCGCCGACGTCCACCACCGCTGCCGGTCCCCCTCGCCGCCCCGACCCCCCGACCCCCCCCCCCCCCCCCTTAACCCTGAAGCAGAGACAGGCAGAATGCCATTGCCCCGCTGCCGAAAGACTGGAACACGAATGCGGGTGAGACGCATGCACGTCCCAGTTCAATGGAGTCCCTGTCTGCCGGCGCTCGCCAGCGGGGAGGTTCTGGCGGGCGAAGAGCAAAGTTGACAGGGGCTCCATCTGCAGATACACTACATCTCCTAGAGTCGGAGTGTAAGTTAGTTATTAGGGTCACACCAGGCCATAAGATGCAGCAAGGTGGATGTCCATGTGGCTGAGGTCTCATACACTACCGCTCTCTCTCTCCCGGTGTGACCCAGGCATATGTACTGCCGCTCACTCCCGCTGTAACCCAGGTGCATGTACTGCCGCTCACTCCCGCTGTAACCCAGGCGCATGTACTGCCGCTCTCTCCCGCTGTAACCCAGGCGCATGTACTGCCGCTCTCTCCCGCTGTAACCCAGGCGCATGTACTGCCGCTCTCTCACGCTGTAACCCAGGCACATGTACTTCCGCTCTTTCCCGCTGTAACCCAGGAGCATGTACTGCCACTCTCTCCCGCTGTAGCCCAGGCCCATGTACTACCGCTCTCTCTCGGTGTAACCCATACACATGTACTACCCCTCTCTCCCGATGTAAGTTAGTTATTAGGGTCACACCAGGCCATAAGATGCAGCAAGGTGGATGTCCATGTGGCTGAGGTCTCATACACTACCGCTCTCTCTCTCCCGGTGTGACCCAGGCATATGTACTGCCGCTCACTCCCGCTGTAACCCAGGTGCATGTACTGCCGCTCACTCCCGCTGTAACCCAGGCGCATGTACTGCCGCTCTCTCCCGCTGTAACCCAGGCGCATGTACTGCCGCTCTCTCCCGCTGTAACCCAGGCGCATGTACTGCCGCTCTCTCACGCTGTAACCCAGGCACATGTACTTCCGCTCTTTCCTGCTGTAACCCAGGAGCATGTACTGCCACTCTCTCCCGCTGTAGCCCAGGCCCATGTACTACTGCTCTCTCCCGGTGTAACCCAGGCGCATGTACTACTGATCTCTCATGGTGTAACCCAGGCGCCTGTACTACTGCTCTCTCCTGCTGTAACCCGGGCACGTGTACTACGGCTCTCTCCCGGTGTAACCCAGGTGCATGTTCAACTGCTCTCTCCCAGTGTAACCTAGGCGCCTGTACTACTGCTCTCTCCTGGTGTAACCCAGGCGCCTGTACTACTGCTCTCTCCCAGTGTAACCCAGGCACCTGTACTACTGCTCTCTCCTGGTGGAACCTAGGAGCCTGTACTACTGCTCTCTCCTGGCATAACCCAGGTGCATGTACTACCACTCTCTCCGGGCGTAACCCAGGCGCATGTACTACCGGTCTCTCCCGGCGTAACCCAGGCACATATACTACTGCTCTCTCCCGGTGTAACCCAGGCACATGTACTACCGCTCTCTCTCGGTGTAACCCAGCACATTTACTACCTCTCTCTCCCGATGTAACCCAGGCACATGTACCACCGCACTCTCCTGCACATACGTTGGCCCATAAAACAGATAAGTACATAAAGGAGAAGGAACCAGAGTTTAAGGGCGGACAGCGCAAGACATGGAAGTGTAAAAAGTATATAAAAACAACAAGAAAAGAAACTGCAACAATATGATCATTCTGGGTCAATAAATCCCAATGTGGGGAATGGGGGAGGGTTCACAGGGAAGTGACCTCCTCACTTTCCTTTCTCTGGCTTTCACAAAGCTGGAAAGAATGCTGGAAAATGTGTAGTATTAACCCGCTGTATGCCAGTGTCTAACATGTCGGTCTCCGGAGGGCCCAGTGATGGCCAGAGACAAACCGGAGAGGACAGGCCCGTTCCCCTGTAATCAGATGTCAGCAGAATGGTAAGGGAGATACTGTATGCCCCATGGACGCAGAACCCAACAATCAGGGCCATACTGTACTACACTGGATCCAGGCCATGCCAGCCTGGCACACAGGAGGGGGATTCTGGCACTAGGGTGGGTACATGGGCAGAGAACTGGTGGAAATTAGGAAAGTTATAGGGGTTCAGTGCCTGGTGGGTATGGGCAGGTCAGAAATGGGGGAGCAGTGATTGGCGGGTAGGGGCAGGTCGGTAATGAGGGAGCAGTGCTTAGTGGGTCAGTTATGGGGGCAGTGCCTGGTGGGTAGGGGCAGGTCTGTAATGGGAGCAGCGATTGGTGGGTAAGGGCAGGTCAGTAACAGGGGCAGTGATGGTAATGGGGGTAGGTCGGTAATAGGGACAGTGATTGGTGGGTAGGGCCCGGGCAGGTCAGTAATGAAGCAGTGATTGGTGGGTAGGGGCAGGTTGGTAATGGGGGCAGCGTCTGGTGGGAAGGGGCAGGTCAGTAATAGGGGCAGTGATTGGTGGGTAGGGGCAGGTCGGTAATGAGGGAGCAGTGCTTGGTGGGTAGGGGCAGGTTGGGAGCAGTGCTTGGTGGGTAGGGGCAGGTTGGTAATGGGGGCAGCATCTGGTGGGAAGGGGCAGGTCAGTAATAGGGGCAGTGATTGGTGGGTAGGGGCAGATCAGACAATATTATTAACTAAGGGAAACAAACTAATTGTAGGCCTCAGATTGGACAATCTATTGGAGAAAATGCTGTAGCTGAAGGGGAGACCAAATAATGGGTGATCAGGGTGTGACGCCCACTGCGCAGCCCCTAGAGGAACTGCATGAATCTGCAGCCTAACCAGATCTTCATACTGAGGATTATGGCGCTGACAAGGGTCCATATTAAACATTTCCTCTGAACCTTAAGAACTGTCGGTCACTGTTGATTTCCAGATGTGTGAGCAGATCCCACGGTCACAAGGCAGTGGTAACGTCCCACAGCCGGCACCGCACAAGTGACCACAGCGTCTAAATACACTGATATGTATGATGAGACCCCGACAAGATGGCAGACAGAACATCCCAAGGAGAGGGGTGTGGATCATATTGTCGACCCCACTTAGGTCGACTGTCATTAGGTCAACACCACTGGGTCGCCAGGCAACTAGGTCGACAGGGTTCTAGGTCCACATGGATGAAGTTCGACAGGTGTCTAGGTCGACATGGGACAAAGTCGACATGGTTCTAGGTCGACATGGGTTAGGTTGACAGGTCACGAGGTCGACATCGGTTCTTCGCTGTTTTTTTACCTGAATGTCGACACAGTGGACATGGACACAGTTGGAAGATGCTTCGGGCACAGTGCCTCGTTGCACTAGGCACACTATTTTATTCTCCCACCACACCCTAGTGCAGGCATTCCCAACCACGGTCCTCAAGGCACACCCACAGTGCAGGTTTTAGTGATATCCAGGCTTCAGCACAGATGGTTTAATCAGAATCCATCAGATACTAATTAAGTCACCTGTGCTCAAGCCTGGATATCTACAAAACCTGCACTGTTGGTGTGCCTTGAGGACCGTGGTTGGGAAAGCCTGGTGTAGAAGAATAGTCTTTGTGCCAATGGGTCCAAATAGCAACAGGCCCAATGCGTTTCGCAGTACTACTGACTGACTTGATAAAGCAGTCAGTAGTACTGCGAAACGCGTTGGTGTCTGTTGCTATTTGGACCCATTGGCTCAAAGACTATTCTTCTACACCAAAGGACAACCATCACCTGCTTACAAATCTGATCGTTTAATCAGAATCCCTTAGATACTAATTAAAGGCCCATACACACTTAGAGATTTTCATTTCAAAAGACTTTGCCAAAATCTCTGAAAGATAAATCTTTCACCAAAGTAGTGCGTACACACTGAGCTATTTTCCCCAAAGAGCTAGAGATTTTCAGGAGGCGAAAGACTTTGCTGAAAATCTTTCATATAAAAAGGCTATTTACATAATGGGCGGGGTTTGAATTCCAAGGGTGGGAGCAACGGCCCCTTTATTTCAGTGCATTTCTGTTCTTGGTGCCTGATTGAAAACTGATCGCTGGGCTGCATATATTCAGAGCCCAGCGTTCAAGTACATGCCGCCCCCACCCGGGGAAATCCTTTCACCTGCGCCAACAATGTATAATCTATTCTCATAATAAAATAAGGGTTACCACCTTTGTTTTGAAATATTCTCTTACAGTGGCCCACTCCTTAACCACCCACTCTTGATCGGCCTTATAGTGTTTTTTTTTAAATCTTTGCTAAAAAATCTATTTTGCGCACTGTAATGCCACTTACACATTATGCCACACATTGTAATGCCCATTACATGTTATGCCACACACTGCGATGGCCATAATACATGCTAGTATACACCGTGATGCACACTACGTCACATACCATAATGCCCATTACAGATAATGGCACACACTGATGCCCGTTAAATATTATGCAACACACCATGATGCCCATTATCACACACCGTAATGGCTATTACATATGCCACATTAGTGCTGCTTACCTACATGTTAATTGCTGGGGTAATGTATATATTGTTAGCCTGCGCTGGCAATGTATACATTGCCGCCATAAAAATTATACATTGGTGGCCAGTGGTGCCAGTAATATATAGATTGCTGGCATGTGCCAGCAATCTATATAGTATGTTACTGTCTACATCCTTGCTGGCGGGTCGCCAGAACGTACGCGCTGGCGACCCGCCAGCAGCCTCGCCAGCGAGGAGATTGAGACGCACGTGCGTCTCAAGCGCACGCGCGTCTCAGTCTCCGTCGCTAGCGCGACGGAAACCCTGTCCGTCTCCGCCTCAGGGAGACGGACAGGGTTAGGGGGGGTTAGGGGGGGTGCGGGCAGGCGGCGGGGACCCCGGGTTACCGCCGGCAAGCCGGCGGGGACCCGGGGGAACGGATCGAAGCGCCGTCAGAAGGGGACGCGCGCGCCGCTCGTGCGCACGCGTCCCCTTCTCACCATCGCCATGGCGCTGGTGGGGGATGGCGGCTGGCGACGCCAGCGCCATCCCCTGCAAAGATGGGACCTGACCCGTATTACTGGCTTATACATTATGCATTGGTGCCCAGTAGTACCAGTAATATATAGATTGCTGGCATGTGCCAACAATCTATATATTACTGGTTTATACATTATGCATTGGTGCCCAGTTGTACCAGTAATATATAGATTGCTGGCATGTGCCAGCAATCTATATATTACTGGCTTATACATTATGCATTGGTGCCCAGTGGTACCAGTAATATATTGCATGTGCCAGCATTCTATATATTACTGGCTTATACATTATGCATTGGTGCCCAGTGGTAGCAGTAATATATAGATTGCTGGCATGTGCCAGCAATCTATATAAATTACTGGCTTAAAATCTCATCCATGTTCGATTGCATGCATATGTCAGCCGGGGGCCGGGGGCGGGGCGTTCCTCCTGCCAGACTCTGTGTGGCCTGGCCGGGGAGAGTGTCGGGCGCAGGAGCGTGGCAGTGTGGCGGCGTGGGAACGGCGGCGGGGTGAGTATACACCGGTGGGGAGAAGGGGGGAGGAGGCGACGGTGAGGGCGACAGGGGGTGGGGGCGGCGGGGGGCGGGAGCGGCCGGTCAGCTGGGCTGAAAGTCTCTCATCTTTCAGCCCGGCTGCCATACACACCTGGCGATGATGGTTCAAATATGAGCTATCATCGCCAGACGTGCTGGTAAAACCAGCAGACGGCCCACTTTGCTAGCGATGATGCGGGAGCGCGCATCATCGCTAGTCGGGCATCGGTGGTCCATACACACTTGCCGACTTTAAACTGAAACTCGCTCAAAACGGCTGTTTTGAGCGAGTTTCAGCTTAAAGTCGGCAAGTGTGTATGGGCCTTAAGTCACCTGTGCTCAAGCCTGGATATCTAGAAAACCTGCACTGTTGGTGTACCTTGAAGACCGTGGTTGGGAATGTCTGCCCTAGTGAATGGTAGGGCATAAAATACCGCCTGTCGGCCCATGCCCCAGTGAAAAGACCCATGTCGACCTCATGACATGTCGGCCTAACGCATTTGTCGACCTTGTCCCATGTCGACCAAGACACCTTTCGACCTAGTGGTGTTGACCTAATGACTGTTAACAATTCAACGATTTCCCGCGGAGAGGACATCACCCGTAATACAGAGAGTAAAGGAACTCCACAATCACCGGGACTAATATCGGATATTAATATCACTCAGATTCATTATAAAGAACAAAAATGGCAGACAAGCTGGATGCATATGCCTAAAAGTGACATTGCGTGGTTATATCTGCGTCGTGATACGGGCATCTGATTGTCCATTACATGAGTCCTGCCTGCGAGGACACGCCACATGCATGTGGAATGTTAGCCAGGATTCAGTACTGAATCCCGGCGTTCAGAATCCCGACCGCCGGAATCCCGACAGCCGAAATGCCGACAAGGGGGGGACGTGGATCGCCCCACCTTGCGGGCTCGCTACGCTCGCCACTCAGCGGGCCCGGTGCCTCGCTACGCTCGGCACACTAATTTATTCTCCCTCCAGGGGTGTCGTGGACACCCACGGGGGGAGAAAGTGTTGGGATTTCGGCGGTCGGGATTCTGAACGCCGGGATCCCCACCACCGCGATTTTAACTGCATCCCGTTAGCCATACTAGCCTACCTGACCCTCTCCATGCGGGAGAAAATGCTCTGTTTTTGGACTTCCCTGGTAATGTATGATTGCCATCACCAGTGGGGAGCTAGGTAAAGGTGTTTCACCACAGGTGCTGGCAATCATACATTACCGGGAAGCACAGGAACAGAGCATCTTCTCCCCGCATGGGAGAGGGTCAGGTAGGCAAGTATGATGTTAGCGTGTACATTGTGCAGCATACACAGGCCTCCTCCTATTACTATAACACACTGGGCGAGATGTACTAAGCCTTGGAAAGTGATAAAATGGAGAGTGATAAACCACCAAGTCAGCTCCTAACTGTCATTTTTCAAACACAGCCTGTGACAAGGCGGTTACAAGCTGATTGGCTATTTATCACTCTCCATTTTATCACCTTTTTAAGCTTAGTACATCTGGCCCAATATGAGAGACCCTGCGATTCCATATACGTTGCTGTTTCCCTCTGGGGACCCCATCTGAAGCCCTTCAGACCCTGTTACACTCTAGCACTGGGATAAATGCTGACATAGATGACATTGCTGATGCCGAATTTGCTGTACCCATGGTAACATTGGTGCCCCTCACTGACTGGAGCGCTCTCTGATGGCGATTCCATGCCTGAGCACGTCTGGGAGGCTGGTTTATGCCATTGTTGTGTCATCAGTGGAATCGCAGACAGGAATCCTCCATTAATGTTCTATCCTGCAGCAATCCCAGTAACCACAGCAATGACCTATAATTCAGCATAGAGATTAATAACTGGGCCTCACTACTACAGATACATCCCCCGGCTCACTGTACATGGCCCATTATAGCAGAATCAGTCCAGAGATTGCTGTACATGGCCCATTATAGTGAATTCAGCCCCAATATCCTGTATGTGGCCCATTATAGCGGAATCAGTACATATATTGCAGTACAGTAAGTGGCACATTATAGTGGATCCAGTCCAGAGATCGCTGTAAGTAGCCCATTATAGCGGAATCAGTCCACAGATCGCTGTATGTGGCACACTATAGTGGATGCATACAGACATCGCTGTACATGGCCCATTAGAGTGGATTCATCCAGACATCCCTATATGTGGTCCATTCAGTGCCGGTGCAAGCCTACCCCCCTCCACAGGCAAATCCTCTGGCCCGACGCGGGGGGGGGGTTTAAGCGATACTGCGGCGGGCACCACGCTGCGGGGGTGTTTGCGGGCGATACTGCGGCGGGCGCCCGCACTCCGGGGGTGTGTGTTCTGCCGCAGCCCCCGTGTCCAGGGGGGGTGGGGGGGCAGCATTGATTCATAGGCGGGATGGGAGGGAGAGGACCTGCTCCCCGCTTTCTATGGTACCTCTCCTCGGTGGCTCATTAACGCCCTCCAGTGTCTGGCGCCCTAGGCAAATGCTAGTCCTGCCTAGTGGTGGCGCCGGCCCTGGGTCCATTATAGTGGACCTCAGTCCCAATATCACTGTATGTGGCCCATTATAGCGGAATCAGTGGATTCAGTCCAGCTATCGTTGTACATGGCCCATTATAGTGGATTCAGGGTCAATATCACTCTGTATGTGGGCCCCATTATAGCGGAATCAGTGGAATCAGTCCAGCTATCGTGGATTCACTGTTCTGACAAAATCCTTCTTAGATGGACAAAACCATGTGCACTGCAGGTGGGGCAGATGTTACTTGTGCAGAGACAATTAGATTTGGTGGGGTTTTACTTCAAAGTGAGATCTATATTGCAGTTGATAAAATAAAGTAGCCAGTATTTACCCTGCACAGAAACAAAATAACTTACCCAAATCTAACTCTCTCTGCACATTTTTACATCTGCCCCCTGCAGTGCACATGGTTTTGTCCATCTAAGAAGGATTTTGTCAGAAAGAGTGAACTAGAATAAGGCCTCAGTCCAGAGATCGCAGTATGTGGCACATTATAGTGGAAGCATCCAAACTTCGCTGTACATGGCACATTATAGTGAATTCAGTCCAGAGATCACTGTACGTGGCCCATTATAGTGGATCAGAGCCTTATTCTAGTTCACTCTTAGAGGCAAATTCCTTCTCAAATGGACAAAACCATGTGCAATGCAGGTGGGGCAGATGTAACATGTGCAAAGAGAGTTAGATTTGGGTGGGCTTTTTCTTCAAAGTGAGATCTATATTGCAGTGTAAAAATAAAGCAGTCAGTATTTTCCCTGCACAGAAGCAAAATAACTCACCCAAATCTAATTCTATATGCACCTGTTACATCTGCCCCACCTGCAGTGCACATGGTTCTGTCCATTTGTGAAGGAATTTGCCTCTAAGCATGAATAAAGCACTCAGTCCAGACATCGCTGTATGTGGCCCATTATAGTGATTCAGTCCAGAGATCGCTGTATGTGGCCCATTATAGAGGATTCAGTCCAGATCTCGCTGTTAGTGGATTCAGAAAGAGGGCAGGGTTTGCAGGTGTCAGGGGGTGGCCGCGCTATGCTCCATGTCCTGACATCTTGTAAACATAAATATTCTGTTATGATGTGCTATCGATGGATGCAAAATAATTCAACATCTCCATAATCCCTCAATGATTATGAAGCAGCAATGGTCATACTCACTATTTCCTGCTCCATGATTGTTATTTATACATCTTTCCTAATTTAGGGGCACATTTATCATTGGAATACGATGCCGGGGCGGTGACATCGACCGACATCGCATTGCGGTACCCTGCAATACCGCTGGGATGTATCATCTGGCAGGCGCAGGGACAGGGCTCCGAAAGGAGCCCGTCCCTGCGATGCCTGGAGCCGGAAGCCGGGTGGTCTGCGCATGCGCGGTTATGCGCTGACCCCCCCCCCCGCGACCCTGCGGGCAGTGCGATGTGTAGCCATAGGCTACAATGGGCTATCGCCATATCAGAATGGCGATAGCCCAGGGGTGCGAGGCTGGGCTGCCCGATGTTGATACATCGGGCAGCTTCGCATCCCCCATAGAAACCTATGGCGGATGCGGCCGGCGGCGCTGCAGGGGGGGAACGCAGCAGGGATTGGAGATTCCTGCTGCGGTCCCCCTTTAATACATTTAGGTGAAACTTAATATTTGCGGTTAACCCCCGAAAATTAGCCGCAAATATTAGTTGATAAATGGGCCCCTTAGTCCTTTCACCATCTGAAATACAGCGTCTGTGCATAACATCGCAGCCTTCATCCCGATGCCTCTGATATGATTGGTTGGTTATCAGCACCATATGCGATGGTGGAAGCCTGATGTTTAACCTTATGGAAGACTTAGGGTAAATTTACAAAAGTTTCTAAAAATTAAAAGAGGTGATGTTGCCCAGAGCAACCAATCAGATCATGCCTGCCATTTTCTATCATGCAATGATACAATCTGATTGGTTGTTATGGCACCAAGTTTTACCCCTAGGGGAGATTACTGTGCCCGACAATGTGCTCACCGCAGGACGGGCAATTAGCCTTACAGCATGCAGCGGATTTGCCTCTTCCTCGGGCACTTGCCCTGGTTCCTACCTCCCCAGGGGTGACAGATCTGCCCCATGTGCTTTTGAAGCTGTTCCATCCAGCAGTAATTAAATATGAGCCATTTAGGTAATAAGGTCATTGCAGCCTTTAATTAGCAGTTTCCTCATTAGCATAGCATGTCAGTGGTGAATGGGTTACTGGCAGATGTACAGAGATGTTTAGTGAGGAAGGGGTTACACATTGCACAATGACTGTCCCAGCTCCCCAGGGGGAACGCTCTGCACAAAACATCCGTGAGAATGGCGCTCAGACCGTGGGAACCAGATCCCCCCTCCTCATCCCTGACCCTGCTATCCCCACAGCCATACAGCGACTGGACATCTGGGGAGGGGGCGCAGTGCGGGATTTCCACATGATCCACATTATTCACATTCACTTCCAGCCACAGACGTATTTCCATCATAACAATTACTGACACCCTGTCAGAATGAGACAGTATGATAACACCCTATATACACGGCCACAGGACACTACACCCCCCACGTGGCCTGACCACTGGACCATTATACACCTATTACGCCCTATACAGAAACAGGATGCCCCCCCACGTGGCCTAACCACCAGATCATTATACAATTTACGCCATATACAGAAACAGGACACTACCCCCCCCCCCCCCTCCTACATGTCATAACCACCAGATCATTATACACCTATTACACCCTATACCAGGGCTGGGCAACACCGGCCCTCCAGATGTTGATGGACTACACATCCCAGCATGCCTTGCATCAGTTTCAGCATGGCCACATAGCAAAACTAATGCAAAGCATCCTGGGATGTGTATTTCACTAACATCTGGAGGGCCAGTGTTGCCCAGCCCTGCCCTATACAGACGCAGGACGGTACACCCCCCCCCCCCACACGTGGCCTAACCACCAGACCATTATACACCTATTAAGCCCTATACAGACACAGGATGCTACACTCCCCCATGTGACCGGACCATTATACACCTATTACACCCTATACAGAAACAGGATGCTACACCCCCCCACGTGGCCTAACCACCAGACCATTATACACCTATTAAGCCCTATACAGAAACAGGACGCTACACCCCCCATGTGCCCTGACCATCAGACCATTATACCCTATACAGAAACCGGGCACTACACCCCCACGTGGCCTAATCACTGGATCATTATACACCTATTACATATTATACAGACACAGGACGCTACACACCCCCACATGACCTAACCACTGGACCATTATAGCGGAATCAGTGGATTCAGTCCAGCTATCGTGGATTCACTGTTTCTGACAAAATCCTTCTTAGATGGACAAAACCATGTGCACTGCAGGTGGGGCAGATGTTACTTGTGCAAAGACAATTAGATTTGGGTGGGGTTTTACTTCAAAGTGAGATCTATATTGCATACCTCCCAACTTGCGATGAAATGAAATAGTGACACTCGCGCAGCGAAAAGGGGGCGGGGTGTATGCAAATTAGGGCACAGCTTATGCTAATTAGGCGCTGCCTCATTTTCATACGAGAATAGACGTTGTGCGGAGACCCCCAATCTAATAGAATAGACGCTGTGCGCATGCGCACAGCGTCTATTCTATTAGATTGGGGGTCTCCCAACTGCCACCCCACGCAGCGGGACAATGGGACAGGACCTGAAAATCGGGACTGTCCCGCTGTAATCGTGACAGTTGGGAGGTATGATATTGCAGTGTAAAAATAAAGTAGCCAGTATTTACCCTGCACAGAAACAAAATAACTTACCCAAATCTAACTCTCTCTGCACATTTTACATCTGCCCCCCTGCAGTGCACATGGTTTTGTCCATCTAAGAAGGATTTTGTCAGAAAGAGTGAACTAGAATAAGGCCCTCAGTCCAGAGATCGCAGTATGTGGCACATTATAGTGGAAGCATCCAAACTTCGCTGTACATGGCACATTATAGTGAATTCAGTCCAGAGATCACTGTACGTGGCCCATTATAGTGGATTCAGAGCCTTATTCTAGTTCACTCTTAGAGGCAAATTCCTTCTCAAATGGACAAAACCATGTGCAATGCAGGTGGGGCAGATGTAACATGTGCAAAGAGAGTTAGATTTGGGTGGGCTTTTTCTTCAAAGTGAGATCTATATTGCAGTGTAAAAATAAAGCAGTCAGTATTTTCCCTGCACAGAAGCAAAATAACTCACCCAAATCTAATTCTATATGCACCTGTTACATCTGCCCCACCTGCAGTGCACATGGTTCTGTCCATTTGAGAAGGAATTTGCCTCTAAGCATGAATAAAGCCCTCAGTCCAGACATCGCTGTATGTGGCCCATTATAGAGGATTCAGTCCAGATCTCGCTGTTAGTGGATTCAGAAAGAGGGCAGGGTTTGCAGGTGTCAGGGGGTGGCGCTATGCTCCATGTCCTGACATCTTGTAAACATAAATATTCTGTTATGATGTGCTATCGATGGATGCAAAATAATTCAACATCTGCCATAATCCCTCAATGATTATGAAGCAGCAATGGTCATACTCACTATTTCCTGCTCCATGATTGTTATTTATACATCTTTCCTAATTTAGCGGCGCATTTATCATTGGAATGCGATGCCGGGGCGGTGACATCGACCGACATCGCATTGCGGTACTCTGCAATACCGCTGGGATGTATCATCTGGCAGGTGCAGGGACAGGCGCAAAACTAATGCAAAGCATCCTGGGATGTGTAGTTCACTAACATCTGGAGGGCCAGTGTTGCCCAACCCTGCCCTATACAGACGCAGAACGCTACACCCCCCCCCCCCCCACACACACACACGTGGCCTAACCACCAGACCATTATACACCTATTAAGCCCTATACAGACACAGGATGCTACACTCCCCCATGTGACCGGACCATTATACACCTATTACACCCTATAGAGAAACAGGATACTACACCCCCACGTGGCCTAACCACCAGACCATTATACACCTATTAAGCCATATACAGAAACAGGACGCTACACTCCCCCATGTGGCCTGACCACCGGACCATTATACACCTATTACACCCTATACAGAAACAGGATGCTACACCCCCCCCACGTGGCCTAACCACCAGACCATTATACACCTATTAAGCCCTATACAGAAACAGGACGCTACTCCCCCATGTGCCCTGACCATCAGAACATTATACCCTATACAGAAACAGGGCACTACACCCCCACGTAGCCTAATCCCTGGATCATTATACACCTATTACATATTATACAGACACAGGACGCTACACACCCCCACATGACCTAACCACTGGACCATTATACACCAATTACACCATAGATACAGCCACAGGACGCTACACCCCCCTCCCCACTTGGCCTGACCACCAGACCATTATACACCTATTATACCCTATATACGGCCACATAACACTACACCACCCATGTGCCTGATCACTGGACCATTATACACCTGTTACACCCTATACAGAAACAGAATGCTACACCCACACATGGCCTGACCACCGGACCATTATACATCTATTACACTCTATACCGAACATGAACACTACACCCCCCAAGTGGCCTGATCACCGGACCATTTTACACCTATTACACCCTATATACGGACAGAAGACGCTACACCCCCCACGTGGCCTGACCACCGGACCATTATACACCTATTACACCCTATACACCCACAGGATGCTACACCCTCCACATGACCTGACCACCAGACCATTATACACCTATTAGACCCAATACCGAACAAGGACACTACACCCCCCAAGTGGCCTGACCACCGGACCATTTTACACCTATTACACCCTATATACGGACAGAAGACGCTACACCCCCATGTGGCCTGACCACCGGACCATTATACACCTATTACACCCTATATACGGACACAATTTGCTACACCCCACCACATGTGGCCTGACCAATATACACCCAGTACACCCTATACGCCCACAGGATGCTACACCCTCCACATGACCTGACCACCAGACCATTATACACCTATTACACCCTATACTAAACAAGGACACTACACCTCCCACGTGACCCCACCACCTCACCATTATACACCTATTACACCATAGATACGGCCACAGGACGCTACACCCCCCTACCCACTTGGCCTGTCTACCGGACCATTATACCCTATATACGGCCACATGACACTACACCATCCACGTGGCCTGATCACTGGACCATTATACACCTATTACACTATACAGAAACAGGATGCTACCCACCCCACGTGGCCTAACCACTGGACCATTACACACCCTACACAGAAACAGGATGCTACACCCACACGTTGCCTGACCACCCGACCATTATACACCTCTTAAATCATATATTGGACACAGGATGCTACACCCCCCCCCCACATGTGGCCTGACCACCGGACCATTATACACCTATTACACCCTATACCGAACAATACACTACACCCCCAAGTGGCCTGACCACCAGACCATTTTACACCAATTACACCCTATATACAGACAGAAGACGCTACACCCCACACATGGCCTGACCACCGTACCATTATACATCTATTACACCCTATACCAGTGGTTCCCAACCCTGGTCCTCAAGTACCCCCAACAGTGCACGTTTCCCAGGTCACCCGGCAGGTGCACTCATTATTCAGGCACATTTGAAAAGATCCACAGGTGGAGCTAAGTATAGCACTTGTGATTCTGTCTGGGGACCTGTAAAACATGCACTGTTGGGGGTACTTGAGGATCAGGGTTGGGAACCACTGCCCTATAAGTAATTGAACAATTAGGGAACAGTGATCACAATATGGTTTCACTGGAAATCAACTTCAGTAAATTACATCAAAAAGGATCTGCAAAAATACTAAACTTCAGAAAAGCGAACTTTGAATTATTCAGGGAAGCCCTAACAGGAATTGGGTGGAAAACGGTTATGGAGGGAAAAAATGCAGAGGAAATGTGGGATACTCTAAAAAAGGTGCTTGATTCACTAACTATTGAATACATTCCTAAAGTAACTAAAGGTAAATTCAACAAAAAAAAGCCACCATGGTTGGACAAAGAAGTAAGGTCAGCTATCAACAATAAAACCAGAGCCTTTAAATTCTATAAAAATAACTTGAATGAGGAGGCGTTCGCAAAATACAAAGAATCAAACAAAACTTGTAAAGGGGTAATCAAAGCAGCTAAAATATTATATGAAGAGTGCATAGCCACTGAAAGCAAAACCAACCCAAAGAAGTTTTTTAAATACATAAATAGTAAACGTTTAATTAAGGAAAACATTTCATTCAGCTAGTAGAAAGAATTTCTTTACGGTCAGAACAGTCAAACTCTGGAACTCTCTTCCCAGAGAGGTGGTAACGGCTGGCTCATTAAATGCGTTCAAGGCAAAGTTGGACAAACATTTACTGGAGAAAAACATCCATGGGTACAAATAAGAAATATAAATATAATTTGTCTGTAAAATACCAGAACCTACCAAATCAGCAATGGATATCTATACCAGGTTGAACTAGATGGACGCAAGTCTTTTTTCAGCCTTACCTACTATGTAACTATGTATACCGAACAAGGACACTACACCTCCCACGAGGCCTGACCAACGGACCATTATACATCTATTATACCCTATACGGCAACAGGACGCTACACCCCCTGCCCTGACCACTGGACCATTATACACCTATTACACCCTATATACGGACAGAGGACGCTACACCCCCCCACGTGGCCTAAGCACCGGCCCATTATACACCTATTACACCCTATATAGACAAAGGACGCTACACAACCCACTTGGCCTAACCACTGGACCATTATAGACCTGTTAAACCCTATATACAGAGGATGCTACACCCCCACATGGCCTGACCACTGGATTATTATAGACCTGTTACACCCTATATATGGACAGAGGACGCTACACTCACCCACATGGCCTGACCACTGGACCATTATACACCCTATACAGACACAGGACACTATATCCCCCACGTGGCCTGACCACCGGACCATTATAAACCTATTACACCCTATACAGACATAGGACACTATACCCCCCCAAGTGGCCTGACCACCGGATCATTATACACCTATTACACCCTATACAGAAACAGGATGCTACACCCCCCCCCCCCCCACGTGGCCTAACCCTCAGACCATTATACACCTATTACGCCCTATACAGAAACAGGACACTTGACCCCCACGTGGCCTAATCACTGGACACGGAATGCTACACCCCAACATTTGACGTACAGGTCAGAGGAGGTGCTCATATGAGAAGGGCAGGATGACAGGGGAGCACAGAGCCCCACGACTGCTCTGACGTACAGGTCAGAGGAGGTGCTCATATGAGAAGGGCAGGATGACAGGGGAGCACAGAGCCCCACGACTGCAGAACCCCAAAATTGTTAATGCAGAGTCGCAGACAGGAGCTCACCGGAATTTGTCTGCTCTGTGCTGCTTAACCCCTTTAGTGCCAACTTTGCTGTGAGAGAGCCTCAAAATATCAGCACCGCTCACAGCAACTGTCCCTTTAGTATAAATAAATACAGATACAGCCAAGTCAATTAACTGGTTTAGTTAAATATTGCATCCAAAACAGTCGCTGTGAGCAACACTGGCATTGTTAGCGGATATTTTGAAAATCGAGTATCGCTCACAGCAACGTTGGCACTCAAAGGGTTTTTTTTTATAATTTTTATTGACAGGAAAAATCAATGAAATACATTACATTGCAGGTGTGACAAATAATAAATCCGGTTGATCGAGATCAAATAATAATTGATGGTACATTATATGTGATCAGCAGAATAAATTAGAGCACAACAGTGCATCCATGCAACAATCTTCAACAAACATTTCAGAATGGAGGGTCATTACTTAAAGATTCTGTGAGGTACCAAGTGGTATCGGAGAAAGAATTCCTAAGGGCAGCTTTCAGTGGGAGGGATAGGGTGCGGATGTATGGCAGCCATGTATCAAAGAACCTAGCTGTCAATTTTTCTTTTTGGATGGAGGTTTCCGTCCAGTCCATCATGAACAGATTAGTTATTCTAGGGAAAGCCAGTCATTGAAGAGGGGGTTGGGGAGATCCATTCTGACAATGTTTTTTTTTTTTAATGGTTGCTGCCAGCTTAACAAGCAGTAGACGGTACCTGGAGAGAAACGTTTATGATCTGAGGAGGAATATCGTCCCTAAAACACCCAAGATTTGGAAATGGCAAAGTCTATATTGAGGTTCGATTTAAAATTCAGACCAGATAGACCGCAAAATGGTACAGGACCACACAAAGTGTACCAGGTCCGCGTCGGGGCTTCTGCACTTGTAGCAATTAGCATTGGGGGCTCCTCCAGAGAGGAATTTAAGTTTTGGGGTAAAGTAGGATCTATGCAAAAGCTTTTGATGCATCTCCATATAGGAGGTAGATACTAGGCTTTTATTTAATGACTGGTATGCTGTCAGCATGGTTTTCATGGTCAGTTCAGGAAAATCATTTTGCCACTTCAAAAAAACCTTCGTAGGTTGGTCTAACGCTATGCACTTATGGCAGAGGTCATATATATAAGAAGTTCAAAGGGGACTATCTAATCGTGCGTGTAAGAGTCTATCAAGAGCACAAAGCATAACATTTGGCCCAGTCGAAGTTAATACAGATTGAGCATAGCTCTTTACCTGTACATATACAAATTGTGGTATCTGAAGTTGAGGATACAGTATTTGTCTTTTAAACCCGTATAAGTCAGGATGGTCAGGGAAACCACCTTTAGAAAATTTGCAACATACTTGAGGCCTCAAACATTCCACTCAAAGGGTTTTATAAAACGGTTTGCTTGCCAATTTTCACACCTATTTTAACAAATTCCCTTGGCACTCAATGGGTAAATAGAAAAACAGCAGCAGCAGCACATAATACAGTCTGCGTTCCCGAGGTGCAGGATGCCGGATGGCCACGGAAGTCTCAGGCAGATGTATGAAGCTGCATTATCACTGCACATCATGTGCGCGTATAGCACTTCTCCTTGATGTAAGAAGGGGTGCTATGCGCCTTAGTCAATATCGGGACCAGTATCTAAATCAGTGGTTCTCAACCCTGGTCCTCAAGTACCCCCAACAGTGCACGTTTTACAGGTCTCCACACAGAATCAATGAAATAATTAGCTCCACCTGTGGATCTATTAAAATGTGCCTGATTAATCTGTGCACCTGCTGGGTGACCTAGAAAATGTGCACTGTTGAGGGTACTTGAGGACCAGGGTTGGGAACCACTGCTTACCTGCCTACTGGAGGGTCTTACGGGCCCTATCTCATCTCCTGTGCAAGCCCCAGCCCATTGCTCCCCTCCCACACGGGCCCCAGACCATTTCTCCCCGCCCACGCAGGCCCTTAGCCCATCCCGTCAACCCACCCCTGCACAGGCCCCAGCTGCCCACTGCAAATCCCCTTGCACAGGTGTACAGTTCTATGGTCATGAGAAAACACTCCACCAGGTCAGCGAGTGTCTTCATTCACGACCTCGGCTGAGCGGCTGTACTGGGTGGTCACTTGCCCGGTACATTGCAAAGTTCATTGCAGACGTGGGTCATCCCCATGTTCTTGTGTACGTCCATGCGCTGTATTTCTCAGACGTTGTTGGGTCTCCATTGCCCTAAGGTAACACCTGTTTGTTGTAGGAGTTTATTTGCCCCTGTCTCCTGCCCTGTGAGCTCTGCTGAGTTGCCCCAAGTGGTGGATCGCAGACATCTGTGACGTGACTCTCGACGGCACCTTTCTACCCCCAAGAATCCAGTGTCCACCACTGAAGAAAGGATTAATGAGAGCACAGAAATATCTGTATAACAAAGATCAGGCAGCGCTAGAGAGAATAATTAATATGAATTATGGACATTGAAATTAATGGGGAAAAAAAGGATGAGAAAAAATGTGAAAATTGATTATGAAAAAAATGGCTAAGAGTGGTACCTGTAAAAAAAGAGGGTTAGTATAATGTTTACACCCTTTTGGGGACAATGTAGTGGATTGGAAGAAGTCAGTTGAACTCTATCCCTAGCTTACCCTATCCTCCAAGTCTGTTTGCGGCCGTAGATGTTATCAGCACGTGCAGGTTAGATGGTGTTCCTGCTGTTCCGTGCGTTGATCGGCGCTATCTATCTCCTGCTGCAGCGGCAGAGATCTTCCTCTGCTGCAGCCGCTGTGGGTGCTGGCCGGGTCTCCCGATGGTGTAGGAGGTATCTTAGCGCTATGGATGTTTTTAGCGCTACCCGCTCGGTACACGGCGGGTAGCGCTAAAAACATCCATAGCGCTAAGATACCTCCTACACCATCGGGAGACCCGGCCAGCACCCACAGCGGCTGCAGCAGAGGAAGATCTCTGCCGCTGCAGCAGGAGATAGATAGCGCCGATCAACGCACGGAACCGCAGGAACACCATCTAACCTGCACGTGCTGATAACATCTACGGCCGCAAACAGACTTGGAGGATAGGGTAAGCTAGGGATAGAGTTCAACTGACTTCTTCCAATCCACTACATTGTCCCCAAAAGGGTGTAAACATTATACTAGCCCTCTTTTTTTACAGGTACCACTCTTAGCCATTTTTTTCATAATCAATTTTCACATTTTTTCTCATCCTTTTTTTCCCCATTAATTTCAATGTCCATAATTCATATTAATTATTCTCTCTAGCGCTCTTTCAATCAACCCATCACTATTTACTATAAGAGCCGCTTAGTCTAGCGCAAGTTTCCATCACCAAAACCAAAGATCAGGCAGCATTAGAAGAACTTGGAGATGATTACGCAGAAATGATGCACACTCAGCAAGACCCATCTCACTGTTTAATCAATCAGATAATAGAAAAAAAATAAGCAACTATAACGAGAGGGAACATGTGATGTTCCGTAACAAATGATGGGTTCTTTAATAACATACTGTATGTGGCCTAGTATTTCTCAGGCTTCACCCCTAAGGATGACCGAGGCTGAGTCTTGGGAGGGGCAGAAGTCATAATACTTACACCCCACCCCCACAGATGCTCTATGGGGGGACACTGAATATACTTCGCTTGTGATTAGCGCTGGTAACACAACCAACGGGAGCTGGGGCAATAACCTCTGTTCTGACACCGACCACACCCCTGCGTATTCCCAGGCCCGATAACACAGAACGTGCAGTGTGGTCACTAGGTATATGTCACTGTAAGGCCACATTATGGGGCAGATGTATTAAGCCTTAACAAGAGATAAATGCAAGGGTGATAAGGGGAGATAAATGTCCAGCCAATCAGCTCCTTACTGACTTTTTTCAAACACAGCCTGTAACATGGCAGTTAGCAGGTGATTGGCTGGACGTTTATCTCTCCTTATCACCCTTGCATTTATCTCTTGTTAAAGCTTAATACATCTGCCCCTATATCCCCTGGTCCCTTCCTATCAGCCAGGACAGGAGATGCTGATTTCCCTGTTGATTCCGCTGGGTGACAAGCATGTCTGGAGCTATCTATGAGGTGGGAAGACATATTACATGGGACCTCTGGTAGGGAGGACCAGGAGCACAGGTACTAGAGGTCGCTATGGATAACTAGGAATCCTCTACAGAAGCAGGAAGGGATTCAGGTGCTCAGCGTAAGAGGGCATGGTCATTGTCCAAGACGTCTCTCTACGATATCTCCCGCTCTCTGATGTCTGATTTCCAGATGCTTGTTCTGGACTATCTCAAAGTGCTGCAGTAGCTCTGTGTAATCTATCCTCACAGAGTCTTCCTTAGTTGAGCCCTGAGTGGCTACTTCTGTGTGCCTGTGGAGAGTAAGACCGAGTATGTACGATTATCATGCCAACACAGTGCTGCCTCCCCTCTCCACACACACACACACACACACACACACACACACACACACACACACACACACACACACACACACACACACACACACACACACACACACACTGCCATAACACTGCCTCCCTCCTCACACACACTTACCCTGTACTGCTATCACAGCCTTGCCTCCCCTCCACGCACACACTTACCCTGTACTGCTATCACAGCCTTGCCTCCCCTCCACGCACACACTTACCCTGTACTGCTATCACAGCCTTGCCTCCCCTCCACGCACACACTTACCCTGTACTGCTATCACAGCCTTGCCTCCCCTCCACGCACACACTTACCCTGTACTGCTATCACAGCCTTGCCTCCCCTCCACGCACACACTTACCCTGTACTGCTATCACAGCCTTGCCTCCCCTCCACGCACACACTTACCCTGTACTGCTATCACAGCCTTGCCTCCCCTCCACGCACACACTTACCCTGTACTGCTATCACAGCCTTGCCTCCCCTCACCGCACACACTTACACTGTACTGCTATCACAGCACTGCCTCCCCTCCCCATACACACTTACCCTGCACTGCCATAACAACACTGCCTCCCTCCTCACACACACTTACCCTGTACTGCTATCACAGCGCTCCCTTCCCGCAACACTTACCCTGTACTGCTATCACAGAGCTTCCTCCCCGCCTGCACTCACTTACCCTGTACTGCGATCACAGCCTTGCCTCCCCTCCCCGCTCACACTTACCCTGTACTGCTATCACAGCACTGGCTCTACTTCACACACTTACCCTGTACAGAAATCACAGCACTACCTCCCTCCCTGTACAGCAATCACAGCACTGCCTTCCCTCCCTGTACAGCAATCACAGCACTGCCTCCTGCCACACTTACCCTGTACTACTTTCACAGCCTTGCCTCCCCTCCCCGTACATACTTACCCTGTACTGCTATCACAGCACTACCTCCCCTCCACGCACACACTTACCCTGTACTGCTATCACAGCACTACCTCACTCCTCACACACACTTACCCTGTACTGCTATCATAGCGCTGCCTCCCTCCTCGCGCGCACAGACAGACAGACACACACACACACACACTTACCCTGCCCTCATGAGTTGGGGGTTAGGTACACACTGCAGCCGGTGTGACAACAGCTGGAAGGCACTGCTCTGTGGCAGCAGCATGAGTAGTCCATACAGGGCTCTGATTAGGTAGGGGTGTTCCTCCACGTCCAGGAGCTGCAGACGCAGATCTACAAAAAATAATCAGTTACAGGCAACATCTATATTGCATATCCTGTAACCGTAACAGCATGTTAATGCATATAGCATGTATAACCTGATTAACCCATTATCGTGCTACACAAAGAAAAAATGCATACATAACTAAAACAAAACAAACAAAAATATATATACACAATATACATATATAAATATACAGGTACAACATTGGTCCAGGTGGTAAGGACATTCTCTAATATCACTGACTGCAGTTAAAGCCGCAGTAGCTGATCATCCGCCTGCTAAAGCTAATATCAGTAGGCAAGAACGTTTAGCACTTAAAACCTTGTCAGATGATAGATCACTAGTGTTCCGTCCAGCAGACAAGGGCAGAGCACTAGTGATAATGAATTTGAGTGATTACCACATACAAGTTATGTCGGTACTTGGGTATTATCTGGGCGCCCGATTTTTTCATTGCATGCCACTACTTAAGGCATGCGATGCAATGCGATTTTTCATTGTAAAGACCCGATTTTTATTTGTATATAGT